>NC_069127.1:42901723-43201723 GCF_026914265.1 Mya arenaria
ATGTTCAAAATAATGGGCAAACTAAGAGTTACATATTTATAATATAAATTATATAAATAACAATAATAATAATAATAATGTACAGACTGGTTACCTTGTATAGAGAAAGATGGTGATCTGTAGCTGTTCAACAACTGTTCAACATCTGTGGGACTGAGTTCATTAGGACTCTTTTCAGCGAGGAGATTCTCAAACTGGGACACTCTATTCTTCATCTTGTAATTTTCTGTGGCCAGCTGAATAAGTAGTACAGTACATTGGTACTTTTGTATCAGACAGCAATTGAAATTTGGAGAAAGAGCAACAGTTACTTTTTTAACAATACGTGCGTTGCTGGGTTTTTTACCTTCCTGTTATGCATGAAACTTTTTCGTATTCATGTCAATGTAAGTCATCATAAATCAAGATAGTTTTGATTTTAAATATCTAATAATTTGTGTCAGTGACCTGGCTTGATAATTATAATAAACACTAATTCAATAATCACAATTTCATGTAACAATTACTAAGTAATGAAAATATAAAAAAAAATCATTTGAGGTATCTGAATGACCAATTTGAAAAATTATTAGCAAACTGATTGATAGAAATCAACATGTCTTGTTAACAAGGTGAAATATATTGCTATCATACGCAGAAACAATTATTTATTTATTATATACCTAAAATTGGAATCTAAAGCCATTTAACATAACTTTTTAAAAAAAAGTGCGCCAATTTTTATGTGATCTTAACATCATTTCGGAAATGCATAATTGAAATTGTTTCCAAGCTCTTTCCACGCTGACGCTTCGTTTAGAATCGAGAGCGGGCTTAAATTTCAGATCAGTGAAAAATATTGAATTGATGTTTTCACTGTTTGAAAGAGTGAAATATTAATTTATTTTAATTCACTGATAAATCTATATAAACCACCAGAAAGCACATTATAAAATGCTCTACCCCAACGTACCTTGTAATTTTGAGCCCCTGCGCTCATAGGTGATCCAGCCATACTGGGACTGTCGGACGAAGAGCTACGCATTGTGTCCATACTTCCTGATGAGGTCAGGTTCTGTTTTCGTTTAAACTTCTGTATCTTCTTATCATCTTCTTCTGCTAGTCTTTCTACATTGTCTGTAATACTAAAACTTTCTTGAAGAGAAAAAATATGATAAGGTATGTTACCCCCGACCATGCTTGTCTGCTTTCTAATAGCCCCAGCTTCAAAGATGCCAGTAATGTCTAAACTTGATTCTTCATTGTTTACAACTCTGCTATTGGCTGAAGAGTTCTTTAATTCAGTTGACTTTCCATCACTCTCCATGGCTATCTTGCCATCACCTCGAGGATAGAGATCTTCTTGTGTAAAACTCATGCACGGTAGGTTCTTTTCTGTCATTGAAATAGCTTTTTCTTCATGATGGAAGTATTCTCTAACAGATTGTTCCTTACTCTTGAGACTTTCTTTACCTCGAACAGCATCAATAACTGTCAGTGTGCTACTTCCGCTGCTATGTGGACTATTATTTCCATGATTACTAGTTGTTTTTTCAGAATCATAGGAGCAAAACAAACTCTCACTCTGTGACTCAAACCAGCTACTGTTATTCATCGAGTCCAATATTTCCCCCGAAATTTCTGAACTGTATGTCATTTCACTTGTTTCCTCGTTAGGCCCATATTCATTTAAAGACTGCATTGACACGAGGGGTAAATTGCCAGCAAGAACTCCAGCTTTGACATCAATTTCGAACGATTGTTCATTCTTAAGCTGGTTATCAACCACTGTAATTTCCAGCTGTTCGCCTACTTCTGGTTCCCTGCTTTCAGTATACTGCTGGAAACAAATCTTTCCGGCTTCAAGCTGTTTGCCCATTTCCAGCTCCCTGCCTTTGTCCTCACTCTCTTGTGATGTGAACACTGTGCTTGAAATCTGTGAGGTGCTTCTACTGAACGCATCATCATTCTTTTCTTGGCTACCATTACCCTCGCTGCCTGCAAAATAGATTAGGGGTTCATTATGAAACAATGTGAATTTTTTTTCAATCATTTTTCTTTAAATTAAAAAGATAAGTGCCTTATTTTTATACTTATAAAGTTGAACAAAATGAACCTCTCAAATACAGTAACTAAAAGCAAAATTGGCTGCATTGTACATATATTGAATTTTATTGGAAATACACGCTGGAGAAAACAATGTTAAGTTGTCATCTACCATCCATGATTATGATTGTTGGTAATACCAATAGTATGAATTGTAACCTTTGTTCACTCGAATAGAATTGTCTTCCATCAATATAATATATGTACTCCATCAATCTAATATATGTACTTCATACAATCCAATATATGTACTTCATACAATCCAATAGAAACAGGTTGACGAGTGACTCAACAATTAATTTGGAAATTGCCAATCAGTAATCTATTGGTTGATTTCACAAAATCACTTATTAATCAACGAAAGTTTTAACTATGTTGACTTGAGATCACTTAAATAAATTTGGAAAGTTGTAGTACTATATCACGCCTCCAAAATAAATAACGCAACGCCATTTGTCCAGGACTGGTCACGCGGTGACCCCATTTTTCCATATTGGGTCACCAAATTTATACCGTGCCAAAATGGCATCTATTTTTGTATTCAAATGAAAAAATGAAACATTTAAACATGTAAACATCGATGTGATATATACGTTACAGGGTTAGTAGGTGGCCCGATATGGAATATAACGGGTGATATGGTACCCTGTGCCGGTATATCCCATATCGGGTCACCTACTTACCCTGTAACTTATAATATTGAATTGCAAAATGATATTATTTATTTATTTTTTCATGAATACTCAAAAATCATTTAAATCTCTCTTCTATCTTAAAGTGCAAAAATTCATTAATAGGAACATTTATTTTGCTTGGTCAAGTCATAATAACAAGGCGTGGTAAAGAGCAAGCCAGACTAAACCTGAGTGAAGTGCAAAAACAGCTTTATTCACATATAAAAATAAAAATGAATCAACACTTTTTTAAATATTTTAAGACAATAACTAAATAGGTGTTTTTGCGACATGCCCAATGCAATGTTTTACTATTCATAAATCAGCACTGTAATAATAATGCTATAGATTTCACTTTAAAGAAATTGATTTGTATCTATAGGTTATAAGATCCTTCTACAGAAAACTGCTCACAAACTTAAGCCATGCCACAAAGTTTCTATGTTTCATCATTAAGTTTCCAGCCTTTAAAATGGAAGAAAACACATTTAACAACATTTAATGTAAACCACAAAGAAATGATTTACTAAAGCGTGTTGATTAGAACACCAATGATAAAAGTCAAGAAATATATGACAGAATACTGACAGAAGTGGAAATTTCTAGTTGTATATGGACCTGAAAACTATATGACATTGTTTTTCTTTTTGATTTTTGTAAATTTGCAAATACATTTGTTGCAAAGAGAAAGTATTTTTTTCTGCCGGGTTACAAGAAGGTTTTGAATCTTCATGCTTAATATAGAATCAATTTGGTACAGACTTACGGTAATTTCCAGTAGTCTTATCCATTTAACAATGGAAACTACAGGAAAATCAAGCAGCTGTCCTGCATGTTTGGTGTTTGGAAAGACATAATGTATCAAAGCCAATTAATACCAAACCTGTATGGTATCCACTGGACTTGGAGGCCAGGACCTGTCTCCGTTCAACAGAAGGTGACTTAAGAGGTAGCTTAACCTCCTCAGTGCGGTCCCTGCTGGTTAGCTGTCTTCCTTCTTTCCCAACCATGTTTGGCTCATCCTCAGTGTTATATAACAGCTCTTCCGTTGTCTCTGCAATGCTGATGTGACGTACTATGCCCTTTGGTCTGCTTGTTGCAGACGGCCAGCTACGTCCTTCTATGGCCTCCCGTTGTTTCTGTCGACTACCAGCACTCCTCCACCCCTCAGAATGAAACTGAATCTCAGCGACGTCTGGGCAAGTTCTGGGTGACAATGACTGAGGCTGGCTGGTTGTTACAAGGTCTGGTAGGCTGTTTGACTTTCTTACTATAGGCTGGTTTTTTAGGAAATTTTCGTCAAAATCTGGTGGGGAATCTATTTCAGCATATTTTCTTTCTCTGCTATTTCTATAACTGTCTCTTTTATCTGTTGCAGATTGGCTTCGTTCATACATCCTTCCACTTGGATGTCTCAAAATGCTCTTAAGGTCCTCAGAATTAATGCCAATGCTACCATTACCTGATGAACCCGAATTGAATTTCTCAGGTGTTTCAAGTGACTTCGGGTATCCAAAATTAAATTCTGGATTTTCATCACTGCTTTTCCCAGATGATTCATCCAGCAGGTCAAAGTTTGGAAGAGCTCCAACGTTGCTATAATTTATATTGCATTGGTCTTTATCTGACCTTGTTTCATCCAGGTCAGTATGCGAAAAGACATCGTTAGTATCTATGGTGCTATCTGATGCTTGTGGCCCAAACAACTCCTCATCCTCAACTGAATCAAGCCTGCAGTTAAAACCATTCCTTTCAATTGCACAACCTCCTCTTGAATGTTGAGCCATTTTGTCACTGTCTGACGAAACTTGTGGGTTGTTCGAGGCGGGTGATGACAAAGACTGAATCAAATCGTTCTGATACCTGTGCCAATTTTCAACTTTGTTTTCCACGGAATTGTACTGCTCAGACATGATGATTATTTCTGTTCAGCTAATTTGTTATTTTTTTCTAATACATTGTAGGACACCATAAAAGGGCCTCCTGTCTTGGAGCTCTTGTCAGCCCATCCTGATATGAAACCTTAAATCAGAAAACAACCTAATTTGAGAAGGTAGAACAATGCACCCTAAATTGAAAATACTTGCAAATGCTAAACAGTTTGGATGGCTCGAATGAATAACATCACTATGATTTCCCAATTCTTGCTGGCGGGCAAACTTAGTCGAAATCTTGACAGTCAGAGCCAGTGCTAATAAAGCCTATTATAAAGTGAATTTTTTCTAGACTAGTAGTTATATAGCGAATTTACCATATGGTTTGAATAAACAATACATTTTAAGGCTGGGCCATTTAAAGGGTTGACAGGGGTGCTGAATGTTTTGTCAACTTACCAGTTTGTCTACCTTATTTTATAGAACATAATGGTTGGTTGTTTCATCAACATATTTTTCACAGTTTGTCAATATTATTGTAATTAGCAATTAATGCAACTAGGGAGGCAGACAAAATCCCCCCACCCCCTGACAAAATCCCTCTCACTCATTTTTGTTTGGGTGGACATAATCCACCCCCCATCAAATTTTCAAGGCAGACATAATCCCTCCCATCATTTTTACAAGGCGGACATAATCCCTCCTCATCATTTTTTTCTAGGCAGACAAACACCCACTAAGGTTTTTTTTAAAGTTTTATTATCTAATAATGCAACTACAATGTCCAATAGTGTAATATGTGTGTGCAAACACCATTTTAGTAAGAAAGGAATAATTCAGTAGACAATTGTATTGATTAATTTACCTTGTGATGGGTGTTTTGTTAAGCGGAGTGTGTGAAGTCTTTTATTATTCAAAACATAAGTGTTTCTGCATATAATTATCTATGTGACACATTACTGTGCATAAAATATCATTGTTAATAATTGAAGAAACTTTAAATGGTGTTAAAAACTATTTAATAACTAAAACACAATATAGCAAACATACATAATTTAATCTCAATAACAAACAATATCAATGGGTAGCAGTCGTATACTTTTATTGATTTATATGACATTGATGACTGTGCAGTTAATAGGGCGACAGTGCTCCAGCTAGGCCTAAATAGCAAGGTGGGGCATCCCACTGCCCTTTTCATGCACCCTGCTGTGTTTTAACTACATCCCGCTGTGCCCTTTTGTTTGACAGAGTCAGTTTTCAGAAATGAATTAATACAAAATCATAAATGTGTACATAATTTTGACACTCCAATGCAAGATAAGAGCTTAGATATTTATAAAACAAACTATTATTATTGAAAGTAGATACAACACATACACAATAAGAATTAAGCATTTGCCCTTGCAAATGCCCTGTTAAGGTTCATTAAATGGACATCAAATGTGCCTTATGGACTAACACCCTACTCTGCCCTTTTCAAATCATGGCTGGAGCACTGGGTGATTCATTGTTTACGCTAATTGGTTTAGCTTATATGTGTAAAATAGTTCAAAACAATTTCGTTGAAAAACCTCGGTTATTCACAAGAGGCTGAGATCATTAAGATTGAAAATTTGTCAGTCCATATAAACAGCCGCTTCAGAGTATTTGACGATTTTTTATTTGGCTACTCTACGCGTCCATATCCCACTTGTTGTTTTCCTAGCCAAGAATGACAGATCCTAGCGCTAAGTATATTGAGCAGAAAGATAACGGACACCTGCTAGATGGTTTCAAAATGGCGATGCTTTATTGACAGAAGTTGATCTGAATTAAACTAATTATATGTGTTTCATAAAACACTTAAGTTTAATAATTAAAAGGTATTGGCTAAAATATTTAAATTGTAACTTTTGTTTTTTAATTTAACAGTGAAGTGTTAAGTATTGTGGAGTAACAGTTAAAGAATATATTTTACATTGGTATGGCTCAGTTGACTTGTGGCGTTTAGGGAACAAAATAAATATCCAAATGTTGAAAAAGTTCCCTAAACGTGCATTATTGTGGCTAAAAATTTGTCAACATATCATTAATTACGAATAAAGCACATGTAGGTCAACACATTATAAAACATGTCTACATAAATACTAATGAAAGCATTACTCAAAAATCGACAGCACGTAATTTTAAACATTTATCATTATTTTATTCATTTTCTGACTAATGTATAACCTGTAATAGAAAATGTGTTTTGATTCTAAAAATAGACATGATAAACAATCGTGTGATTATTTCGAAATTTACTATCAAACAACATTTAACAAACCTTTGGGACACTGGTTACTTCTAAGATCTCGCTGAGTGTGCAAATCTTCATAAAAATACTTGTTAAAACCACTGACCACTCCCTGTCAACAAACTTACAATGCTTGTTTCTTTTTCGTGGAATTTGACAGTTTCGCGGAAACCCGACATTTGGATACCCTCGGTTGAACTAGATACCACGAAACACTTCAATAACAATGCATTGCGCATGAAAATATTTTTAGAAAGGTAAACAAATCGGGGGAAAACTGTTAGAACTTAGATGTATACCAGTGACTGAAAACGATGTCTTGTCTAAAAAGATAATTGCACAATATGGGTTTTATATCCGCCATCTAAAAAGACTAAAAACTAAAGCACCGATAGTAGGTCGAAAAACAAATTCAGACAGTTTCGGTGACTTTGGGGTATTGTTTTTTATCAGAGCGCTGCCGTGATGTATTTGAGTGCGAGTCAAACCCCGATTTTCCCTTACGCTATTACTCATACATGCTTGACAAATCAATCAATTATTCCGAATCGGCTTTCCCGTCTGTTGTACAACGCAGTGTTGTGTGAATTTAAGTGAAAATCCATATTATAATAAGCACAATAAGGCATAAGATTGACATTGGTTTTATTGAAATAACTCTTACGACATTGAAATTAATCAATACATGTAGAAAAATCTCCACTCACACAAGCTTACATATATACAGAATGAATCATGAACAATCTATAATATATATATATATATATATATATTCTATACACATAATCAAATATAAAATAATGAATAATTAATCGTTTAAACTCTGTAAGTGGGTAGTAAAAGCTGAGCTGAGAGAAAAACAGAGGGATGACAGAGTGGTTAAGATCCAAAGATAAAGTGGAGACAGATGAGTTAAATTAGTTCAGATTATACATGAAATAACCTTTGTGTTGAAGCACAGTAGTACTACAAAAACATTAGCCGTCCACATGGCCATGTGTTTACTATACTGCTAGGCAACACTATGTAAACAATTAGCCGTTTTATTGACTACAAGCTTTTCTAGTAAGTAATAACAATACACTCAATAACCTATGCTGTTTCATTATCATGTGACCTATATTGCCCATAGAGCCCTTACCCTTACCTTTAAGTAAGCACAAGATGTCCATGCAGTATGAGCCCTCAGGTGCATTTACACAAAACCATGAAGGGTGTTATACCATCTAGGCAGTTATAAATAACACCGGAGTGTTAATACTGCATGAACACAAAACAATATGATTTTATTCTTTCTATTTAAATTACTCCCCTTTTTTCTTCTTTTTTGTTTGTTTTAAAGTCTGATGTAAATTATTTCAGTTAAAATTAAGGAGAGAAATCTGTAACGTCCATTTAATGTCTGTGGAAACAAATGGCTGAAATTCAAAAACATTGTTTGCTGTATATCAAATGGTGTCGCACTTGTCAAATCAGAGTGAAATAAACAATGACATCATAATGCAAAGCTGTTCATGCAAAATGAAAGTCACTTTTTCTCTATAGAAAAGACTAGGGAAATGTAAATATGGTCATGTAGCTAACTCATTCATGCTATATAGCGACTATACACCATCTAGCTGCTTTGTATAAAATAGCATTTCATGCTTACAATCAAAGTCACTGATTTTCACTGTTTCGTTGTTCTAAATATTTATCAACATTTTGCGTACATGTTGAATATCTTTAAAATAACAACAATTGTAAATACATGGACATTGATAATGCCAATTCGGGTAATGCATGTATTAGATGCTTTATTTTGCCATGCAAAGCCAGAAACAATCTAAGAAGTCATCTATTATGCTTCTATTGTTAAAAAATTTAAACAATCCTTTAGTTGTGTAAATTGCACTGTCCAGAAGCAAAGAAGCGAAATTTCAACACTTTTCACGGCCTTTTTGCAATATATATCCGTTATTTCTATATAAATGCCCACATCCGTCAGAGTAAATTTCTTGCACAGAATGTCTTGGAACTTCCAGAGTGGACTGCAATAGCATCTGGATCCAACACACACATAAAAGATATCACTTCTTCTTAATGCTACAGAACACTTCCACATTGTGAAAAAACATGAATGTAACATAATGCTTCATCATCAGAAAGGCTTCTGGCCTGGTTATGTGGGGTGTTTAAAGTCAACATTGAGACTGGTGAGTGGGGTTCTCAACTTCTTCACCTGTGGAGCGGGGTTACTACTGTACTGGGCAGAGGATATGTGTTTCCCCATTGCCGTGGGTGCTCGAGCTTGAGGAACCTTCTCTAAGCCTGGTGGAATACTCTCCTGCAGTAAGAATATGGAATATTTTTCAAATTAGAATTGTTAACTTTAATACAATATTTGCTCGTTTTGTTTTATTTTATACCAGTTTCTAAAATAGCTGGATTGGAAACACAGCTAAAAATTATATGAATCACCCTTGAGTGTGTTTCCTGGGTAGAACTAATGTCCTTTCTGAGCGGCCATGAGAAAGTATTGTTGGTGGGGACTAAACCCACAACGTCATGGGTTGCTGGTTTTATTTCATTATCTTAACAAATTTGTTTTAAAAAGGAGCCAACATTCTACATCTTTTTTTCTTCTTGAATTGCACAAAATTCAGTTTTGACATTTACATGTCCACCATCTGGGTAAGAACCAAGTAAAACTACTAGTATATTAGAAATGAAGAATTAAAAATAAAAACGCAACTACCTCTATATACCTCCTAAATAGCAAGAAAAAACGCTGTGAAATAGCTATTTATGAGGTTATCTGAAATGTACATCAGTTGTTAGACCTGTTCATTGTCTATAGTTGCGTGTATGAGGTTGCGGAGTCCTCCTGGTGAGCAGGCAAACTGACTAGCCAGTGTACTGACAAGAGCCTCCATGCGCTTGTTCATCTTCTCTGCCTTTGGTGGGGTCACCTGATCTGCTGAAAAACATATTGACTTTGATCATACAAGGTAATAAACATGGAAGTCAAACTTTAGGATAAAACTTAAAAGAATATTTGGTCATTGGTAGAACAAGTTTACAAGCAGTTGTAAATTTCTCAGTGAAATGAATGCATAACACAAATTGGATTTACTACATATGTGCAAATTGTGATAGTGAGCATGTGTACCAAATGTCATTCAATCATTTTTCATTCATGGTTAACATTAAAGTTATACAACGACAACTATTTTTTAACACTACCTCCATTTTGTATTCTCCAAAAACTGATATGCATTTAAGTAACAGATAACCTGGCAAATCCCTGCTATTACTGTAGTACTTACCCTCCTGGTTTGATTTCAGGTAAGGATGGTCCAAGAGTTCATCTATGGACGGCCGGAGTTTAGGATCTCTTTGTAGACATCTCTGAAATTAGAAGAATACATATAGTTGTAAATTTAAGTCAATCATAATGATGAGCCAGTGATCTGTTATTTTACGTATTGCATACATATATTATGAAGTATCTGTTTGCATTTTTTTCTGACAATTTTGGGCCAAACCTTGACCCAGTTCTAAATACTTTTTCCCAAAAGGGATAATAAACTTACAAATATCTCTTTTGTATTTATTTGAGTATTGTAAAAATTACATATTTCCTGGGTTCGACCCTGAAATTATCTTTATATGAAGGAGTTGGTCTATTGTTAAAGAAACAGAATTTATAACATTAAGACGGGATTGTTATCTTTTTTTCTCTCTATTTTTTATAAAGCAATTTTGTTGATTTATAGGCAAAATTGGAGATCCCATTCACATGCACACAACATGCTGCTACCTGGCCTTGACAATAACTATGATAGTATCAGCAGTTCTGATGAAAAAAAAACAGAATAAAAGAACCTTTTATGATGATGATTGCTTAATTGGCTTGTCCACACATTTATGGCCTTTATATAAACTAAAACTTTTTTCCACGCATTTATGACCTTAAGTGTATATAGATAAACTAACGCTTTACAAACCTTCATAACATCGAGGAGGTTTTTGTTGGGAATGTCAGGGAAGTCTATGGGCAGGTCCGGGTTGATGATGGCCTGTAGTTTGAACAGGTCGTTACGGATGTGCTGGAAGGGCGTCCGTCCGTACACCATGTTGTACAGGATACACCCCAGGGACCACACATCACTCCTCACACCAATCTGAAACACAGGCATGGTTTAACAAACGCGACAATTTTTTGTTTTGAACACTTGCCAAATATTCTTAAAGATGCACTCTTACTCCCAAATAAGATTTTCCACAATTAAGACATTGGTTTTAATATACCGAAATAAATATATGTTGAAAACAATGATTCTTATGAAAGATGCCAAGTTTAATTTGAAATAAAGGTGCAAAAAACACAGTTTTTCTACCTCGTAGAAAGAAAGGTAATTTATGTCAGTTTTCAACAATTTTCTTTTTTTCGCTATTTTATCATATGGTGTATAGCCTCTTTAAAGCTAGCAATTACGAAATCTTACTTAATCAAACGAGTACTTTATATCTGTTCATTGCACTTTGAAATGTAAATCAAAAGAGAGAATTCTTCAACAATAAGAAATTCCCGAATAATCACAAAACTTCATTAAGTCTCCCATGTTTTCTGCTTTTTAAAAAATGCCCATATCCTATATATATTTATGAACATATTTGGCCAAAATGTAAATGTTTTTACATTAAAAAATTAATTCACTACATCAATCCTTCAATTTAAAACAATGTTATTGAAAGTTATAACCAAAGCAAATAGCAAAGTATCAATATTCAGTCAATAGAAAACATAAACATGAAACTAAATTTTACTGACCTTGAACTTGGGCCTTCCCTCGCCCTGTTGTTGCATGATGGTCTCGGGACTCATGAAGTTGATGGTTCCGATCTGAGTCTCAAGAATCACACTGGTCTTGTCCTGTTGAAGGGCTTTTGCGATGCCAAAATCTATCAACTTAAGGTTACCTCCCACCAGCAGGAAGTTGGCTGGCTTCAGATCAGAGTGAATTATACCTAAAACAACAGGCAAAATTTGACGATTTCAGTAAACAAGACTCCCCATGGAGCAAACACAAACAATTTATTTCTGTTTTGTTTTCAGTCGTCATTACTTGAGAAAAACTAAATTGTTAAAGGAAAAGTTATTGGCTGTGCTGTTAATGGGTACAATGCCTCTAGAAACATGTGTACCAAGTTTCATTTGAATATCTCATTTTTATTGTTTTAGTTACCATTTGACTAAAGTTAATGTTTATGCATGCAAACTACATAAAGGCAATGTCAATATCTTGATTTGTTTTCTTTGAAAACCAATGAACTATAAATACACTTTTAGTTTACAACAGCACCATAAGCAGATGCCAGTGCATGTCTGTTGGATTTTTAAGTAAAAAAGGGGCAGGCTTTCACATACACTTTTTTCCTTTAAAAAGAACCAAGCTAAATAATACAAACTGCCTTGCCATCCCAATGTAAAATTATATTTATGAGCGTCGGTTTATATTGTAACTCATTTAAATCTAAGCATTCCATTTAAGATCAATAAGTTCTGTCATTTTCCGTCAATGGCTGTTATTTGTAGAAGATTATATATGTTTTCTATTCTCTTGTATATTTGTATATATGCTGTTATCATTGTTATTTAATAAAAACATTAATAAACTATTCTAATGGATTTAATGAGTCTAAATTTGCCCTCTTTGACAGAATATTTGCCAATAAAAACAGTTCTTTTTGCATCAAGGATGGTTGTTTTTTTTAATTAAATTATTGATCCTCGATTTAAATTAATCTAGATGTGAGCCCACTGAAGCACATTTGATTCTATCAGATTCAAAACATTTCAGACTTTGAACTAAATTAAACTTGAATGTGGTAAAACAAGAGCAAATGCCAGAGTTCTGGGCCTTCCTATATATATGTGCGTCAATGACAGCAAGGCTATACATGAATTTTATTCTGTGAAAAACAGACAAACTAATGAGATGAGTTACACAATCAGCTAGTGAGTAAATATTTCAGCATTTGTTGTGAAAATACGGCAAGCATCCTACCCTCCCTGTGGAGTGCCTGCACGGCCAGCAGCATACGTTCCCAGTAGAACCATGTGACACTGTCAGATAGGGGCTTGCGGTTCTGGGTCTCACGGTGGAAAAATGTGGCAAGGTCCTCACTACCAGCCTCCATCACCACATACAGCTTGTTTATCTCCTTCTTGTACTCACTGTAAAAATCAAAATATTCAGGTAGTGCTGTCTATTAAACGCTTTTCTGTGGTTTATACAGATTTATCAGTAAAATAAAGGTGTTATTTTTCTGTCCCAAACAGTGAAAATATCAATACGATATTTTACACTGTTCTGATATTTAAAGCTATTCTCACATCCTAAATCAAACGTCAGACACAAGGGAGCTTGGACTTGATTTGTCTGTTTTAGGTAATAATAAAACAGACAAGAGCACCGCGAAACGGAGCATTATACGCCCGAAGAAGATTCGGCTTGAGGTCTTTAATAAACATTTAGGTTATGCTAGTATACTGCTTACTAGGTGTGAAGTGTTTACAACAAAGGCTTAAACTTCCAATATTGAAACTTTAATGATACTTAAGTTAGCAGTGCTAATAAAAACCTTTGTTCAACAGGATTTTTTTACAACATAGAATAATTGTAAAACAACAAACATACTGGTAAGTAGTGCAATGAAGGATGTACTAATATGAAATCAGATTTTATGAAATGAAATATTTTTATAAAAAAAATAGAATATCTGAAACTTCCTTAGAAAATCTGAGAATACAAGTTTAAAAGTAGCAGGACTTGGAAAGTGCTCACAACACATCCTTTTAATATAGCAATAATTTGTATAAAGTTATCTAAAAATTGCTTTATTGGTTACAAAGTTGTGGCTAGGACACGTTTTCTAAAAATTCCTTTATTAGTAGTAACACAAAGTTGTGGCCTGGACACGGAATTGCTAACGCCCCCCAGTGAAATTAGCCTTTGAGGTATGGACCTGGAAAGCATGCTTGACAAATCCTTTTAATGTAGAGATGATTTGTATAAAGTTATTTGAAAATTGCTTTAGAAGTAACCCAGTTATGGCCTGGACATGGAATTGCTAACGCCCCCCCCCATGGTGATTCTAGTGTTCGAGGTATGGACCTGGAAATTGCGCGCGACACATCCTTTTAATGTAATGATGCTTTGTATAAAGTTATTTGAAAATGACTTTATTAGTGACCAAGTTGTGGCCCGGACACGGACTTGCTAACGCACCCCCATGGTGATTCTAGTCTTTGAGGTATGGACCTGGAAATTGCGCGCGACACATCCTTTTAATGTAGTGATGATTTGTATAAAGTTATTTGAAAATCGCTTTATTAGTTACCAAGTTATGGCCCGGACACGGAATTGCTAACGGACGGACAGACGGACAGACAGATGGACAGACGATGGAGGCCATAACATAATACGACCCTTCGGGCGTATAAAAAATTGTTTTTCAGTTTAAGATAATAATTAAGTAATAAATTTGTGAACACCAAAAGTAAATATTTCACCACTCATTTTGGTGCTCACACTGTGAAATATATTGCTATCTTATACTGAAACAAACAATTATGTAATAGTTATTAGGGGAAAGAACAGACCAAAAATCCCCTTCCTTATCCTGGATATAAAAAAATGCTATAAGTAAGAGGTAACCAGGCTCTACAGATATGAATACTAATATAAGTTATACTCCAGTTAAAATAGTATTCATATCTGTAGAAATATATGAATTTTTCTTCTTTATAGTATGTACCTATCAATTCTATTCAGAATTTAAACAACAGAGTTTGAATTTGGACAACACACAACAAAGTGCCTATTGAAAGCACTAAACTCAAGTTGTTTTCAGATAGGCTTACCAGGTATTCCAAAATTGATACAGTCATCTTAATTTTAATTGTTTGAGGAAAATACCCTGCTTTATATAAACATTGTTCACAATCTACTAGTACATGCCATAACCTAAAAATTATTAAAAGCTTATTTGTGGTCTTTGCTACACATATATGTATTGTATTGTTGCTGGTAACATACGTATATACCACGTTTCATGTGAACAATTCGATAGTAACGGCCAAGGTTTAAGCCAACATCACCCAAACTGACAACACAAACATGCAAGGCTATGAATATACCTTAACTTTAAAAAATAAATACTAATCATCTTTCAGAGCTGTAACTATACAAATCATTGTTCACTTACCTGTCATACATCTTGATGACTTTATCACAGTATTGTAGGCGTTTAAGAAGAGCGATCTCATTCTTGTAACCCTCAACAACAGCACTGTTGGCGTTATCCAAATTGACTTCTTTTATAGCTCGGATTTTTTTCGTCTGGTCGTCAAAAGCTTGAAACACCTGGAGACAAAAAACGTTAGGAAATAACTTATGTTCAAGTGTCAATTCCTGTGCATGTATCCATAAAACATCATGCGTTATTTCCTAACTTGTGTTTTTATTTTGTTGAACTTAAAGAACAGTATGAGAATTTTAACATAAAAGTGCACGTTTTAAAAGACTTTCATACAAATCCAGTAATTATATCATATGACCAGTCAGATACTTATATTTCGGAAAATGACTTTAGACTTTGTCTTTCAGTCAAAAAAGGGCATAACTCAACATTCATTAATGCCTTGCTGTACAACTACATGTGCATATTGTCCCTGGCAACATGACAACCAAGTTTTATTTGAGAATCTGTAACGTTATTTAAACCTTGGCTAAGGTGAATGATAGCCGTCAACAATGCCAACACCAAAGACTTAAATCCATATCATCATATTTGCCTAAAAAATTTTTAAACCACCCATACGGTTTATACTTGAAAATCTCATTCTGAATTTCTGAGACTGTGTTATACAACCCAAAATTAAGAAATGGTAGGGAGTCTTAAGACAGCAGTTGAACACTGTTTCTTTTTTACTCTCCAAATTTTATTCTGAGCATCAAGCAAAGGAACTGCAGAGCTAGCCTGTTTTTTGTTTAGTCAATCTCCCCCCATTATGGAAGTCAGAGTAATGGGCTTGTAAAGAGTAAACATGTGTCTATTGTTTCAGCAACATGTACATTCATTTGAACATCTTGAAAGCCAAGGTTAAACTTTTTGCACTGTAATGATGCCAACAACACCAAAGCTTGAGCTGTATAAAGTAGTTTTTGACAATACCTAAACTTTGTTTTCCTTAAAAAACAACAGAATAAGTGAGAGTGAGAAAAGCTTGTTTCTGCTTCTTTATTTATTTTACTTAAAACCATTTTTGCTTTCAAACCACAAGATGAGCTAAAAATAAAACAAGGGTGAGATAAGACTCAATAGTTGTTCACCTTGCTGGAACCTCCCTTTCCCAGTACAGACAACACCGCATACTGCACATCATTCACTGTGAGGATGTTCATGTTCGACTGAAATGTACATGTAGTTACTTATGAGGAAGTGAAGTCAACTTTGAAGTATATTCGCGGTAATAATAATGTTTCAGCAGTTACTGTATTATATACATGCAGACAACGCAACATGTTGTGATATAACTAAGTAGTACCAATCATTAAAATAAATAAATGTTTGACCTTTTAGAAATAATAAAACACTAAATATATATAAATATATGTAAGAATGTTTGAATTTCTCCCCAAACAGTATATTGGTTTCAATGTCGTTAACTCATCTCATACGTACAAGTGGCGTTGTGGGAGGGATGATGGTGTTCTTGGGTGTCTGGGGCACCTCTAGCCCTCCACTTCTGACAGGTATAGGGGCAGGGGTTGGAACTGGAGGGGCTTGGATGGCAGGGCAAGGGTCACTGGGGGTCACCACAGGGGCTGCTGGGGGCTGGGGCGGGGAAACCTCCTCTCTCTCAACCACAGGCTCCATCTTCTGTAAAGGTTGAAAACATCAGTATGCAGTATTTATATTGATAATATATTGATAATTTATTGACTATTAATAATCCAAGTTTAATACTGGTCAAGTGGACACATGACAGTGTGATATAAGGCAAAATATAATCATTTTGGGCATCCCAGACAATGACTGTTCGATTAACTTTGATGAGTTTTAAAGCAATCAAGGCAACACCCATTGAACTCTGTTTATCAACGTTTCCATAAGAAATTTTTAAAACAGTTGGGATTGAAGACTTTTTTTATGGTACTTTTTTTTAATGATACTTTATTTCTTGCAGATAATAAAAAAGAACTGTTAAAAATGTTTAAATATGTTTTTGATACTCACAGGTTTATCAAAAGTTTTGGTTTCCATGGGGATGGTGGAATCCGACACCATGGACAGGTAGCCTGAAGTGTGGTGAGCGTTGAAGCCAGCAGTTGCTGCATGAAATAAACAATCATGAATATTTTCATTACGCTTCAAATAACTTTTTAAAACATTATAAGTTATAACATTTTCTGAAAGGAGCTGGGCCCTGTTTCATTAAAGACCTTAGTTATAACTTCTTAAGTATTAAAACTGTATGACTATCACAGTTGGAAACAATTTCTTTATCGTTTTTAACTGTTAATTATACGCGCTAAGGTTTTAAAATAAATAGCGAAATAATAGATATAAAAATAACAAAAAGATAGCTCTTGGATAATTGTATGATAAATTGTATCAAAAAGCAAGCATGATTTTTTCTTAATAGCAAAATCTTTGGCCCCAGATAAAAAAAAGGACAATAAAAGCTGATTCCAACGTTGGTCCATTTCCCGCTGCGAGTTATAGGTGTTGTCAGTAATAAAATGTGTATTATTTTTGACATTGATTATTTTTTTACTAAGGGCCGAGGTTTGACGGGTTTTATCACAATGATACAAATGTCATGACAATACCTCAACCTTTTCCCCACAGAAACAGATGGATTTAAAATTAAACAAATCATAAATAAATAATACTGTTACTGACACTTGTCGAGAGGTTTGAAGCTGTCCATCGTGTTCATGGTTTCCTCCTCCTCTTCCTGCACATTCATCGGCTCAAACGGCTTGTTAATCATCTTCACCCGACCTGGTGGAGCAGTACACGGACGCCTGACAAATTTTTTTAATGAAGATTTTAAAATACTGGTAAAGTTTGGAAAACCAGACTGACACAGCAGCAAAGTATGGTAAAACTTTAGTGGGAATGCTAAAAAAAAGTTGCCAAACTGACAATTGATAAGAACAAATCAAGAATTTGTTCCATGTTTGCCTGACTTGAGTGAACTACAACTATCATTTTAAGTAAAAAATACAATCCAAAACCTTAATCATTTTGTTGAAAAAATTTCTTCCAGCCAAATATCAGGTTACAGGTGTTTATTTAGAACTAAGGCTAATTTTAATCACTGACAATTGCTTAACAGCACAAGAAATGCAATATATACACTACACTTGCATGAATATAAAAGTGATAGGGTCTATATATCTCACTTAGTTGATTAAATTTGTCTAAACAGACTCTCACACAGGATTCATATTGGTGATGACTGCTTCACAAAAATTCTTATCACATAACATTACAAATATAAATTAAAATAACAATATGATTAGTAGTATATCTTAAATATTAAAAAAAATTGTGAAGAAGACCATTTAAGTTTTAGCTTTTCTTTGCATGAATACTAGTTCTACCTTCTTTCACTGCCTAACAGCGGTGTGCTCCTAAATGTTCTCAGACCATGTTTGTGCACGGAGCTGTCCAGCGGCAACCTGCTTGGCTGCTTGGATATCGACTGTCCACCATCAAAAGTCAATCTCCCTGCTCCTGGTTTGGTGGTGGATCCAGACAGGTTACTAGAGCTTGTAGTTGACATAGCCTCTGGCGACAACTTATCGTCCACACTGACCATATCAACATTAATAGGCAAATCAGCCATTTGTCTGTTATGCCCAGGGACTGGATTATTTGCAGATTCTGTTTGAATATTTGGCCTTTGAAAGGGAGCCAAGTTAACTGCAGGCAGAGATTGGGCTGGCTTTATAGTAGATGAAGGTGGTTCTGGTAGGGACTGTGCTGGCTTTATAGAAGATGATGGTGGTTCTGGCAGGGACTGGGCTGGCTTTATAGCCGATGAAGGTGGCTCTGGCTTTTGTGACTGGGAGTTCTTCGATGAGGTGCACATACTGTAATTAATTAGATATAGTATGAGTTGTTTTTAACTGTTGCTTTTACATGTAATGTTTTGTTTATGGGTGTAATAATAAAATATCGTTCTGTATCATGTACTAAATGAATCTCAAACCAGGTGACAAGGACATTGCTGATTAAACGATGGAAAAGCTTACTATGAAATACACAGAACTTTTTTCGGCAGTTTTTACAGATGTCATTCTCCTATGTTCTCAATGTCAAGAGAATTCTTTTTCCCAATTTGAAAGCGAAAATTCCGAATTAAGAGTTTAAAAAATGTTTGGCCCAATTTAATCATGACACGGATACATGTGTGGTAAAGATTAGACAAAATAAGAGACATTTTCCTCCCTCATGCATTAAATAAATGTCAAGCATTGATAACTTGATTAATAAACCTCTGGCTTTATACTTAACATTATTAATTGAAAGATTTTAGTTACCCCCCCCCCCCATTATTTTTTTTACATCTGCATGAAACAAATCCCTGTGAAAGGTACAGATCATACCTAAAATACCAAAGCCAAAAATCCCCTGTGATATCATATCATGCACAATGATATGCTATTAATGCCAATCCTTTTTTTTCTTAAAGTACAGATTCTACTAATTATATGAATATTGTCATCATTAGCACGTAATTGTATAACACATTCATGTAAATATCATTCAGTTTCTGAGTTCTATCAAACTATACAATTTGTGCCCAACAATTTTACCACTACAAAGACTACACTTACAAGCCATGACAATACAGACATAACTCGCTATATTGAACTCTGTTATCTCGATGTTCCGGTAATGTCAAACTTTAAATGAATATTTTGGGTCTATTTCGGTTATATCAAATATTTGACATCTCAAAAAAATTCCTGGGTCCCAATGACTTCAACACGAGTTTCCACTGCACCTTGACTTTAATAAAACATAACACTTAACAGAAGGAAAGCAATATGACATCAGAAGGTACTTAATAAATTCAACCCCACCTAAAGCTAACGTTAGATGACAGGTTTGCTGAGATGTTATCTGTCAGTTCGCATGAAACATCACTGCCAGACCCTTTCCTCGAACCTGGAAAGAAGATTATATTACAATAACGAGTGCTGTTGAAAATCAAACAACAATAATCGGAGGGTGTTTTCTGGGACACTTCTGGACAAATAAACTAAAGCCAGAGTAATAGGCCTATGTATCTGTGTGCGTAGTTTTTTTAAAAGATATTGGTTAAGAAGACATGAGGGTAAAGGTGACTAGGGCAGAAGGGAGGAAAAGCCTTCTATGCAGCTCTAGAAATAACCAGGGCTTCCATTAAGCATCTGAAGCTTAAGTATGAATATCCCTGCTATCAATTTTGGAATTTTTCTATAAAATATGGAAGTTGATGTCTGATGAACAGTTAATAATTTCTCCATAATATTTTACTGCTATTCTGATAAAAACTTGTTTGCATATAAAACATGCCAACTCAACAAAAGTGTATTCAAGCAAATCAATTTATAATACTCAATATTTTTTGATGACTGCATGTGCAGAAGTGTCAATATGAAATGATTGAAAATGTCCAAATATTTAAAGTCTAACCTGTACTGGAAGCCTGGCCACTGTGGTTTCTCTGTCGACTAGTTGGTGATGTAAAGATGTTTGTCTCCCCCTGCCTCAACTTGCGCAGGGCAACCTCTACATCCTCCCGAGGCTTCACGTCAAACAACAAAGCCTTCTCCAGGATCTTCTTGGCACGATCTCGGTTGCCTGAAAAACATACAATAATATTGCAGACAGTCACATGTTAATTATGATCACTGAACCTTGTTAATACAAGATATCCATGGATAATATTATGAATTTGCCAAAAAGTGTTAGAATGTTTGATTAAAGTAGTTACAAGTTTCACCTGCTAAATATATAAAGTTTGCATGTATTTGTTATTATATGATGTTTTTAAACCAAACAAAACACACATAGATCTAATTATCATAAATATATATTTATAAATTGTGGTGCACAAGCTGATCTCCATGAGGCCAAAAGGGTGCTACCAGATGAGCCAGATGCACATGCTGATCTCCATGAGGCCAGAAGGGTGCTACCAGATGAGCCAGATGCACATGCTAATCTCCATGAGGCCAGAAGGGTGCTACCAGATGAGCCAGATGCACATGCTGATCTCCATGAGGCCAGAAGGGTGCTACCAGATGAGCCAGATGCACATGCTAATCTCCATGAGGCCAGAAGGGTGCTACCAGATGAGCCAGATGCACATGCTGATCTCCATGAGGCCAGAAGGGTGCTACCAGATGAGCCAGATGCACATGCTGATCTCCATGAGGCCAGAAGGGTGCTACCAGAAGAGCCAGATGCAGCACCCTTCTAAATCTCTTCAGCTACTTATTTATGCTTATAAAGAGGTCGAAATAAGCACAGGGATGTGATTGACCTGGCAGCTGGAGGGCTGAAACCATTTCGGCCATGGGCTTCTTGGGGCAATTTTGGGGTCAAAAGCACACTGCTTTTTAGAAGCTCTTTTGAGTGTTCTTCTGACTTTAAATTTGACACAAACTGGGATATCAACTCAACTCTAACCACCAAAACACACTAGTAACTTTTTTAATCATCTAAAAAAAAAAAAAATCATGGGGGGCCTGGGGCCATTAGATCCGCGGAATTCCACGAATCCGCGGACAAATCACATCCCTGCAAGCCCTGCACTGGTAAAATGCTTTCAGGACATGCTCAAATATGGGTTATTTAGCAGGGCTTGTTGAATTTGTTCTATACAAATTGTAAAAATTCAGGCTTGTTCATCTGAAAATCTCATTTTGATGACTGCAGTAACAAGTGATATATATTGTTTGAGTATGACAATTTTACATTGTGTTTAAATAATTGCCAAAATATCATGCTGTACAAAAGTAAAGTACCTCGTTCAAGCTCCAGTTGAGCTGATGCACAATGTACAATGGCGAACTTCCGACTGATCACTCTCGCTTGGTTGAATATCATGACGGCATCATCTGGCATAAAGGTACTGTAATTTGGTGATAAAAAACATGTAGTAAGTTGTTGTGATATGCACTATGTGTCTTGTAAATGTCATCAACTTTGGCAGGGTTCTCACCAGTTGTCCCCCTATATCAAACGGGAACAAATTTATAAGTGTATATTGAATGTCACATATGAAATTAGTAAATATGATCAGTAAATCCCTATTAAAACATAAGAGTAAGTCCAGTGACTATCAAATGGATACAAGTCAAGTGACAGAAAACTTTTCAATTATGAAAAAGATATTTTAACAGCATAACTATACACTAATTAAATCCAGAGTTATCGTCTTTGCTACTTATGTGAGTGCATTGTCTCCTGCAACATATGTACCAAGTTCAATTCAAATATCTTGGAACAGTTTTTTATATGGCCAAGGTTGAGTTTTTGCATGATACCACCAACCTTGATTTTTTTCTTCGGAAAATAGACTTAAGCTTTAAAAAGATTGAATAAAACCCCAAATGTTTCCACACCTTTTGCATCTGCCATAGACCACAAACAGCACAGCATACGCCTCATTGTTTCGGTATTTACTTGAGTCGAGTGCCTGGAAGAAAGAAGTGCATTATGTTTTAACATAGACTACAAGTTTGTACTAATATATTTATGATCGAATACCTGCAATTGCGAAAAATGTAACTGTGTATGACTAGAAATTTATCTAAAAGTATCAAAAGTTTAGTTATTTCAATAATTTATTTTCAAGGTGACTTTAGCACTGACATGCTTCCTAAATTTTTGTGTGTTTTTTTTTTAGAAATAAAAGACCCTCGTCATTTTTGTATATTTTACCAGACTGCATGGGTTTTCATGTATATGAAAGTAATCTTGCATGGAAATGCAAATTGACCTGAAAAAACATAATTTTCCCCAATTTTGAGGGTTTTTTTTCCCCTAAAAAAACTTTTATTAAAATAAAACAAGCACAAAAACACAAGCTAAATATGAAATTAGAATGTGCACTTTTGGGAGTGATATTTTTGCACTTTACCTTTACTAATGCCTTAGAGCAGAGATCTGACAGGCACTCATGCTTCGCAGCCTTGCTGGTGAAGACGACATTGTCCCTCACGTGTTCTATGAACTCCAGCCAGTCCTCGGGTTCCTCGCCTTTCATCCATTTCTTAGGATCTGTACACAATAAACAAACATTAAGCTCTTCAAATCCCCTTATTCTCTGTTTCTAAAACATATTGCCAGCTATTTAGTGGGAAAAATTTTATTAAGATTTTATGTGTTACTTTGATTTATTTTTTTCAGCAATTTAAATACATGTATACATCTATTTTCGGTGAAAATTGAAAAGGCATCATAAAGTATGCATAGTAAATATGTCAGCAGTTATATGTAAGCCAGAATTTTTTTAAAACACTGTATTGACATCAATAGGAAAATAACCAACATTCTGTCATTTTTCAAGAGGGATTTTTTCGTCTTTTTATGCCTGATATAAGACTTCGATTTAAATGTTTTTTTCCTGAACAAACATCTAGCCTTAGGGTCATTTAAGCTTGATATTGATTCTAACATCAAATAGCCCTGCAGTACACACCGCAAAATAAAATATTAGTAAATATATGCACCCATGAGTATGCGAATACCAACAATTGTAAAAAGCATCATGGGGTCTATTAATTATCTTACTTTAGACTATTAAATGAAATCGCTGCAAATATGTAAGCAAAATTTTTTTTGAATTGTCAAAATTAGCAACAAGGAAAAGAGAGAGCGTATCTGATAAAAAATAAAAAGACTTACATGACTTCAGTAGTATTTGTACTTTGTAAGTTTGCAAAGATTGTAATGCTAAAGAGTGGACACCAGGTTTTATTCAACTGACAGATGAAGAAATACTTTCCCATATTTGTCTATTTGTAAAATTTAAAAAGGAAAGGAAATTACCAGCGGCAGAGACATACTCAATGTTCACCAAACCATGGAAGTCCCATAACATCTATTTCTTACTCTTAGTTAAATTGTAGTGTTCACTAAGGCATTGAAGAAACAATAATTATATTTGTACATGTACCTGTTATGTCAAATGTGTTTTCCTCTGTTGTTTTCTTAGAAATATTTTGCAATCGCTCTCGTAGCGATGCAATGCTCATTTTGCTTTAATACAATGTTTCCACCTGAAAAATATAAGGAAGCCTACTTTAGAAAACAACTTTGATGAACATCAAGATATGAATTTACATATTAAAAATCAGGACAGGCCAACATTTAATCCATAAAAGCACTAGGATTACATACATATATACCCTCTACAGGGCTCCTATGAAAGGTAGAAGACACCAGATGGTTCCAAAATCGGAAAATAGAGTATTTCCTAAAAACAAGCCTAAAACTATCAGTACGATCTAGTATGAGGCTGATTAAACACCAATTTACATGATTAAAAGAATATATTGTCACTGTCTCAGCTGAGATTACCCGTTTAAAGTAGTGCATATTGGTTTTTTAGATTATAGCGTGTATATTTAGCATCTCAAAATCAAATGATTAGTACAGATACATAAACGGGGCTGGAATTTTAACATTGGAAATTGCAAACTTTTTGGAATGAAAACTCCAATAACAGCAACTTTCAATTTGCCTTTTCTCTTTTTTCTCATAACACAAATAAAATGATGATATTTTCACAAATGTGTTCACTTAGTGCACAAAGCAGACAGGTTTTCAAAAATTCCGAAAGATACATGTGTCCTAAGTGATTTGTTACTTTAGTAAGTACGATTTAATGTGTTGTACACAAAGATATCAATTTTATGCAAGTTATGCAGGGTTCGAATTTAGACTCGCATACTCGCAAAATGCGAGCATCATTTGCAAATTGCGAGTGACTTTTATTCAAGCGTGCAAATTCTGCGAGTGGATTTTTCTAGACCACAAAATGTTAAAAGGTAAGTAGAATAAACATGAAATTAACTCCGCTATGTAGTTGAGTGTAAACAGCCTATAAGTGGCATGTTTACACTCCCAGTATAAAGAAAACAGTATGGAGTCACGCTCTAGTAAGTTTTCAAAAATAAAACAAATACAGAAAAGGCCGTTTTTTATCTCGAATCTTTCCGGAATGCTCTGGGCAAATAATAATATAAGTTGAATTTTTCATTTAGCGAGTTGGCTCAAAAAGGCAAAATTTTTGCGAGTGCTCCTAAAAGTTAAATTCGAACCCTGTTATGTACAATATTCTTTCTTTCTTGCAATTGTATTATCTGGTGTCAAGTCCCTTTAAGAATATGAAATTGGAAGCATGAATTTCTTGAGTGGCAAGGTTGCTCTCTTTATAAAGATTATAGAATAACAGTATAAAATATATAATTTTTGTTAGTTATTACTAGTAAGTTTCCCCATAATTATATCATTTTTTTTCGGGGTGGAGTGGCTATATGGGTGTGGCATAACAATGCACCCAGCCTGTGCTTCAAACAAAAAATAAAACAACCTTTTAAGAATCAAAAAAATGTACACAATGTATGTCTGAAAAAAAAATCCAATATAAAAGCATTTGCTTGGTGAAGTTAGTAGTTTGTGGGAAGTTCAGCAATTTCTGACGTTTTAACTGTCAAAGTAATGTTATTTCGCGACAATAACATTTCCGCGGACGTGCACGCGTCTGTAGATACGATCGAAGGTTCTTTTGATCTCACCTAATATCAGTTGATATCTACAATAGACAGAGCAAATTTTGACAAGTAACTACACCAAAATTTACATTTTAATCCTTAAACTAAAAGCAAATTTCAAAACAACCGCTTTCTAAAGCCTACACCGAACAGTGTTACAGGGTTAGTCAAATCGGCATTTTTTTTTATTGTTTTCTAAGTGACAAATCAGAGATACTAGATCGTATCTTTGATTCAAATGGTCTCGCGGGGGCAGATGACACTATCTGCTTTGACCAGAAATGTAATGACTTTGAAGAATACTGTGCGGACATATCTGAAACATTCGTGCAATATTTCCGGAAACGCCTCAAATTGTAACACAAGGTGAATTTTCATTTCATTAGCATTGCTGTTTGCAATGTGCATTTTCCATACCTTATGTAATTCATATGAATATATGTCTTTGTCAATGATATTAATACATTTGTAAGTAAATCATTACATTTTGTATTTGCAGCGTTCAATATTTAATGTTATTTAATTATGTTTATGACTTATGTCTTATGCAGCCTTCCATATTCGATGTTATATATATGTCATGTATGTAAAGAATTGTTGAAAAAATAAAATAAAAAATTAGTATTAAGTTAACTGTATGTATTTGTCTTGTTTTTACTTCACCTTAAACATATCTATTAATCGTGTTTCGGTTGACGACGGGAGAATGCTCTTATTGGCTAATAAACTCATTATTTCTAAATATTGTTTTATAATTTTTTGCTACAACGCGTAAAATCATCATTATATATATATATATATATATATATATATATATATATATATATATATATATATATATATATATATATATATATATATATATGACAATAAAAAAATACATTTGAAGGCGTCTTTCGGTAACTTTCTTGCATATTTACTCCACTTTAAACATATCCATAAATCGTATTTCGGTTGACGACGGAAGATAACACTATTTGACTAAAAAAGGGAAATTCTTTTGTCAACAAACTCATTATTTCTAAATATTTTTTTATAATTTTTGTCTACAATGCGTATAATCATCATATGTATCTATATAGGATTATTAAAAAATAAATACATTAGAAGGCGTCTTTCGGTAACTTTCATGCATTATCCGTATTTCGGTAAATAATCGTATTTCGGTAAGTCCACTATCCCTTCGAAGGGTGCCTTGACAACATCATTATTGCTATAGCAAAACGGGTCAGTCGCTGCAATGCAGAAAAGGTTAATAAGTACTCGATCATATACGTTTATAAGATGCTGAAGTTAAATAAATGAATTTAAAAAAAAAAAACATCTTAAAGATATGCCATTTTTGTATAAATTGTCAGTGAGATAAATCATCGTAATTTAGTACTCCAAGAAAATATGACTGTGCATATCACATAATATGTAGTGCCAATTCAGTTTCTCTTGCATTTTGTAGATTATTATTCACTTCAGACTCAGAGTCGTTTCAAATAATTGGGCGTGCCTACATACTCTATTTACATATATTTTATTTTTGAAGTTGGCTACTGATTCGCCATTAAAGGAGTTTAGTCGTAACCTAGAAAATATTCAATCTGTAGGTACATCATACGTTTGTAGATGGCAGCAAGTTCCATTTACATCACTTCATGCAAGAAAAATGAAAATACTACACTAAAATAATTTCATTAAACGACTAAAATCTTTATTATAAAGAGTCTCTTGCGAGTATGAGAATCGGCGCCATTATTTGACCAAAACACGGATTATACAGCATAGGTCGTTATGTAGAGGTTAATTAGCGTGTTGACGATGACCCGACCAGCCAACACTGTGTACACACTAACACGACAGAAATCTACCACCATACGATGTGCAAACGAAAATCCAAATCGGTTATGTAAAATAAATTATAAAGATGTTTTTAAGAAAAAAAATCATTTCTTATTTTGGTTTGTACATATGAAGCAGAAACATATGATGATAATTTATTGACGATGAAATGGATCGAAAAATTCGAAGATATAACTCTATTATTGCATATATATATACTTGCAGACCAGACTGAAACGCTTCAAGAAGGGCCAATTAAATTGGTAAGGCATCTATGTCTTCAATATTGAAAAGCAAACGATCATTTGATCAAGTTTGAACTAGAAGTAGAATGCTTGGCTTCTGTATTTCCTTTATTAACAGAAGCATGATAAGCCAATAAAATAGAGTTAATAGAACTGGGTTTTGATCCGGGAGATGGTTTTGGTCTCGAGTGGATTTGTTCAGATCGGATTTCACAAGGCGTAGGCCAAGTGTAACCAAAATCTGCAAAAAAACCCATTAAAGTCGAATGCAACTTCCCGGAAAAAAACACGGTAATTTTAACGTAAATGTTATTTTATCACCTTATGGACGAGTACGATTTGCTAAGTACATTTGCCAACAGAAAAGTAAAAGATTGCACCAATTCCGTATCATCAGAATCGTTCCTTATTGTTACATACAAAGATGGTGGGTAGATTTACCGCGGGTGACCGATAGTGCATGATCAACTTCAACATAACTTCATAAGAACGAAAACAATGTCGAAAACCACCGAGACATGTAAATGAACTTCCTGCCATTTCCTTCAACATGTTCCGGGAGAAGTGTAATTAATGAAGCTTTCGCTCATAATAAAAGCCCAAGTTTTCAAAATGAAATGCATCCTGTGACATCTATGTCATGTTACAGAAATACAAGTTTATAATACACCAACATAAAATATACTGAACTTCAAAAAAATCGTGCATTAGCAAAAAAGTTTACCTTCATGAAACCAGCAATCGCAAATACGAGATAAGTTTGGAAAAATGAAAAGCACGAACAAGGGATTAAGTTCTAGTATTGTTCTTGTTGCAGGTGCAAAAACTTATTTAAACAGCACACAAAATAGTGTAGAACACTGAAATAAAATATAAAAACAAACAACCAATACATGTAAAAGCATTGCAGTTTGTTGTGACAATTTTTGAAATGGGATTAATTTTCTTCACATGCTCTTATGTCATCATGCACGTCTCCAGAGAATTTACCTGCGGAAGCTGGCGTTACGAAACCTACTTTCGATGCATCCGCATCATTAACAGTTGTGGTCGAGCAACAGCAGCAGCTAACGCCAGCTGCGAAATGACGTACGGTCAACGGCGGACACAAATAATGTCCTGCGATCAAAAAGGGCTGTAAATCCACTAATGGCCGCATCATGGAAACCTACGAAGGTAAGACGTAGACGTGATGTTCAGCAAGATCTATTAGTAACAGTGGTTGATTGTGACCAACGGCGCTAGTACCTGGGTAAAGGCGGGCTACAAGACCAGCCGCATTTAAAAGGCCACAGAGCACGAGAAAAACGCTCAGCACAAGAGCGCACTGAACATAAGAACCCACTGACGGAAGAAGTACAAGTCCACAGCGAGGCAGAAGTTGCCATCTTCGATGCAATGAAAATCTTAGAGTTCATAATTGTGATAAATCTGCTAGTAAGCATGTTTTAGGGCCTTACTGATCTTGGAAACGCCGATCTCTTAGCTTCCAGCGGATAACGATGCAGATTTTTTCTCTCTTTCGAATGCACTTTCCGGCGAAATTAATTAAAAAATATCTTTTGGTCATTATTAAACATTTTAAATATGTAAAAATTGTAGAAACTCGATGCTCGGGAACTGCGTATTCAACTGTACGATAAAGGTTTAATTGCCAATCCCGCGGCGTGATCTCAGTGGGGTATAAATAACCCATCGGCAAGGTTATGACACTTTGGGTATGGCATGTGAAACTTAGTTTGTCATTTATAGTAATAAAATTGTTTCATAACTTTTTCGCTCGTTTGTTCGATCTAAAAATTAATTGTGAATTATGCATTTTTTTTATTCGAATAATGATACTCGATGAGAAACAGTTAAAATGAATTTTTGTTTATCAGGTGTTAATGCTTATAAGATATACATAAGTTTAATAGTACCGAATTATATCGTTTATATAAAGTTTTGAATCGATTTTTGTTGTTATAAATTGTTAATGTTTCAAGTTTAATTAGCAATATTGGCAATACATATATGCTATGAAACAAAATAAATAAGAACAGAACAGAACAGAACAGAATTTATTAGATTTAAACCATTACGGTTTCTCATCATAAAGTTATACAAAATAGATGAATACAAATATTAAATAATAAGCAATACAAGAATATGAGTTGCTACATAATAACAGAGTAATAATTAAATATTAAGCAGTGCATGAGCTCATAAAGATGAAAACATTAAACAAATTATAATATTTCATCACATCATGGATATATTATGCAATTAAAAAAGATCATACAGTATTGTTTAATATGTTATTTCTAATTCGATATGCGTCTCTTATATAGGTTGCAATATCATTAAGTTCGTTTCTTCTTTTAGAATTAAGCAGTGAAAGCATTTTGAAAACACTTGGATTTCTCCAATAACAAGTTTTAATATGTCTTCGTCTAAGATCTTCATAAGATGAACATTTAAACCAAAAATGGAACTCATCTTCAATGTCATTTGAGTTGCACACTTGGCATAAACGTTTAAGTCTTTCAATACGATTTCTTCCGTATCTGCCGGTTTTTATTCTTAACCGATGTGTAGAAGTTCTCATCTGAACAACTAAACGTCCTTTTCTAAATTCCTAATGACGTCCAAATATTCCTCGTATTCAAAGTTTAATTTCATATGTTTATACAATAAGGATAAAACGATGTTATTTTCTAAATCCCTATGCCATTCCTGCATGAAATTGTCGATCATGGTATGTTTAAATTGCACAATTAAATGATTGCAATTAATAGATTGGGGATCTTCCCACACATATGCATATCCATATCTGCATAATAATTCTTTAATTTTTGATAACCAATTTAATTTACCCTCGATACAGTCTTGTAACAAACAGTTATATATAGCATTTATAACACAATTTTTACTCTTAACCACTTCCAACCAATACTTTATAATTCTGGAAAATCTGTTTATATACAATGGATATCGTTGCAATTATCCATAAATAGCAGCATTGCTACACGATAATTTAACACCTAAAATGCGTTTACAAAACTTCGATATCCTTAGATTTAACATGACCCCATAATTCACATGCATAGTTTAAAATTGACGCTACAAATGAGTCAAAGAGCTCACAACAAACCTGAGGACTAAAAGTTAAGTGTTTTGTTTTTATTAACAATGTGTTCATGGATCTTAATCCTTTACTTGCCACGGTGCTTTGATTCGTACTGAATGTACCAAACCCAACACGGGTTGTTTTCGGCTTGACACATGTACATGGAAGTTATTTTCCTTCACGCATTCTTTTGTAGTTAGTGTTTGTTACGCTGTACCAACATTACTAATATTTTAGCATGTTGTAAAAGACCAGTACTGAATGATATAGTAACAGCAGATTGTGTGTCGTTTAATCTGTTCTGTTTCCGATAGTTCACACCCAATTTTGTTTTAAACTGCTATGAGAAAAAATCAAACTGTTATAATTACGATGTGCAAAAATAGCTTCAACTAAATGTCTTTGTTAACGATAAATTATATACTTCAAAGATATATCTATATATACAGAGAGAGAGAGAGAGAGAGAGAGAGAGAGAGAGAGAGAGAGAGAGAGAGAGAGAGAGAGAGAGAGAGAGAGAGAGAGAGGAGGGAGGGAGGGAGGGAGGGAGGGAGGGAGGGGGTGAGGGAGGGAGGTAGGGAGGGAGGGAGGAGAGAGAGGAGAGAGAGAGAGAGAGAGAGAGAGAGAGAGAGAGAGAGAGAGAGAGAGAGAGAGAGAGAGAGAGAGAGAGAGAGAGAGAGAGATTATAAGATGTAAACTCGTAAATTAGTCAGAGATGATTTGAGATTTCATTACTTCATCAATTCAAGTCAACCAACGTTTCCTGTGCAGAACATCTCTACTCGATACTGGCTAATACTAAAATCGTCTAAAATTAAAATATATTATATATTAGTTTATATTAAATAAACGCCATGACATGTGCTTATTCTATTTTAAATGCCAACCGGTTTCGTTTATGCCCTTCCATCCAATAACGATAACAAAGTATAATTAAAAACATTGTTATTCGTTTATTTTATTTTCATACAGTAATGTGTTGTGTCTGTGCGAAGACTACGTGATCTTTACGCTCGACCGTTTCTCAATCTACGTTTTGACCCCAAAATAAATCAGTATAATACGGCAGGGTTTTAGTCAATCAACTTCCTGCTTTGTCTGCTTTCAGTTTTGATTTAATGAAAAACAGAATTTTCTCGAAATGTCTGTCATAAACTACAGCAAATGGGACCACATAGAGGTAAACATGTGTTCCGTTAAGTAATTATTATAAAATTATAAGCATAGCATTTGCTTTCTTTTGTAAATATAACTTTCTTAAAGGAGTTTCGTTGGAATTTTCTGGAATGTGACTTCAGCCTCACTCAGTTAAATAATATGTACCGATAAGTAATGAGTTCAGTTTTTAAGTTGTACTGTGGCAATAGAAGATTGGTAATATGAAAATCCTGTCCAAGGATGTATTGTTAATTCTTTGCCAAGCTTGAAGTTAAACGCATATCTTTCAAAACATTAACATAGAGCTCAATATATCATAAGTATATTAATTCACAAAGGTTGAAAGGATTTTTAAAATTACATAATTTTCAATCATGTCCATAATCTGTCAGGGAATAATGGAATCCTTCAAATAAATTCAATTTATTTAGATTAGGAGCTCTAGTAACTGAGCTAACCTGGTAGAGTATTCTTATCCATCAGGGCTTTCAATTGACCCGAGCTCCCGGGTTTTGACACACAAAAATAGAAAAATAACTCGAAATTGACACAACTTACTGTCAATTCTAATGAAAGTGAGAGGAGAACTGCGTAAATCATTGTCAGTGTACAGTAAATTTCTATAACATATTAGTTGTTATTAATTGTTATGCCTTTTATGAAAAATAAAAACAATGTTGCAATATTGACGTTGAATTTTGTTTTACTTCCGTAAAAAAGAAAAACGTGAAAACTGAAAGTAAAAGTGAGAAATATGTTGTTGCAACTCAACAATCGTTGGTGCATATAGGATTCTGACAAGGATGCATAGGGTTACATAATGAATACTACATGCATAATACCTGTTTCACTGAACATGCATTAAATAAATAATACATTCATAGGAGTCAGAACATATTTTTCAAGTTTTGACCCCTCGAATTGTTTAACCACCTAAGAGCAGGAAATAAGATGTTTGTAGCAAGTTATTCTATTAAGTTATATTGATCAATTTTCTCCTGACTTGAGATTTTTCTAGAATGAAAAGTGGATTAAAACAGCTGATCTTTATAAAACACTGGATTTTTTGTTATATATATACATGGGTAAAAGTTTTCCGGATTTATCCGGAAATTCCGGATTTTCGTATTCCCGGAGGGTCGAATTTCCAATTCGTCGAGATCCGTTGAGAAAATTGGGGGGGGGAGGGGGTTAGGCTGGGACCTTGAAATATATTTTCCATCGCTTATTTGATGCTTCGACGTTTGTATAGATCTGCGATAACTTATGTTATTATTGTCTTATCCGAACACTGCGGTATTTTGAAACGACGCTGTGACGTATTTTTCACGGAAATAGGCGGGAAAACACGACTTGCTGCTCGACTAATCGAATCGATCGGAAGATTAACGTCATTTAGGAGAACCACGAAAGTTTCCATATATGGCAGACGCGGTCCTTAGTCACAATTATATTTTAAAAAAAGGCGCGAGTAGAATTTTGTTTGGTCAGCGATGATATCTAAGCAAGCTTAAATCTCAGTTTCAATCTCAAGAAATTCGAATTGAATCTCTCTCATGAGCTTTCCGTGACAGAAAGCATCAGTTTCCGGGTCATTTCTCCAGAAGTGTGTGTAGATCGTAACCTTTGCAATACGTTATGTGCTATTTTAAGCATTTTCCATATAACGTAATCCTCTACTTCCGATACCGAAAAACTTACAATAGGCCTCTCAAAAATAACCGCAAACTTGCTGAGTTTACTTTCGCAATGACAGAGAGGTAGATTTAGGTCTCAATAGTGGTAGTTTGTGTTCAAAAGCGGTAGAATTTCTAATTTCTTAAATTTTCAGACAAAAACAATGATGGAAACAATGTAAACAAAAACTTGATATTTGTTACTATTTTTAGATTTTCGGAAAATACGCATTAAATACGTCATGGTTGAGACTTGTCAAGTGCCAGTGTTTTTGATTGAGAAACAGAAGAAATATTACCTCTGACTTGTAAAAACAAGTTTATTATCAGAAGTGCTGCTAAAAAAATCAAACCAGACTGCCAAAACAGGTCGGAGTGTAAGTGCAGACGACTGCAGTACTGTATATGTCAAATTTCCCCCCAAAATGTCGTAAAATTTTATACACTGTAGATAATTTATAACACCTTAGTAATGTTGTTTTCTTTATGCTTTGACAGTTTTATTATGTCTTTGATATTTACAAAAATGCTGATTAGTAGGATGCCAATTAACAAGAATGATTAATGGTCTTTTGTACCGTACCGGTAACTTAGCAACGATCTCGGCCGAAGTGCGAAGTGATTTGACAAGTTGCTTATTGCACCATGTTCTTTAAAGTGACAGATTAATATGGTATTTTAGCATGGTTAATTTTGAGGTTTTTAAAATAAAATTAGTAAATCATGATTACTGGCTTGCTTATGCAGGATATTCTCTAGTATGTAGTGTCATATGTATATCACTTATCAGTATACTTATTCATAGTCATATTTGTCTGAAAAACCTTATTCCAATACTCCTTATTATTTAAAATTAAAGCCTGGAAAAGGCATTTCATATCCACTAAAATGGCTATGTTCAAGGAGCTTCCGGGGGCCTCTGGCCCCCTGGACCCCTGGTCAAGACTTCGCCCTGGACCTGACCGGGGGCCCTGCGACCCCAAGCATTTTTCAGGATTTTCAAAATTCTCAACTTTTACCCATGTGTATATGTTTTGGAAAGTATTCAACTAAGTGTAGATAATCATGTACCTTGCAATGCCACCTTACTATGTATGACAGATGACAACTATCATTTATGAAGAAAGACCAAGAATTTACCAAAAAACCCAAACTAAATCAGATCTCAAGAGTCATTGACTCTTGCGTTTTATACTCTGTTGAAAGCCCTGACCATGCACATATAACACATCCCATCATTTATCTTCTGTACTATCCTAGCACTCAATCATTTTACTGCTGGAATCAGTAAATTAACTATGGAGAAAATATTTGCATGATAAAAAGCTCTTAACCCACTACTGCCAGAATGCTATGACAGTGCGTTAGCCATTACCAACTGAGCAAAATCAGATACACTATGTACACTTAGCATACTGGACTTGATCGGATATTCCTTTGCAAAGCATAGCTTTCATAAAACATAATGCCGAAATGAATAAAGTATTACATCTGTTTGTTTTTGACATCAACTGTCCTAAATTCAGATACTAATTTTCAATTATGATTATCAAAATATCGTGGTTGTTAATGGGAAATTATTTACACCAGCAATTTGTTTTATTTCTTGCTTTAGTTTCAGTGAATGCAAATTTTTTTGGACATGCTGGACATTTTTTTTTGTCTGATGTCTGTAGTTTATGCAGGACATTTTCATGTCAGTTGGACATTTTTCAGTAAACATTTAAAAACTCAAATTTGTTGTATAGTAGGTTAATTGTATAACAGGATATGACTTCAACTTAATACATTCATTGACATACAAATAAACAGTTCTGACCTGTCACATGATCAATTAGACATCATTTAAATAACAAGGCAATAATTGAACAAATGCTGGTTTTGTCTTAATACAAATTCCAATGGTGATTATGAATTGGGACTTCTCAGAGTTTGGACTAAAGATGTCCATTTTGTTGATAGGAGTGTATTGAAGTTGTACATTTTCTGAAAAATCAGACACATGCCAGTTATTTGAAGACAATTGGTTGAATAATAAGTTTTTTAAATATTTTGTTTTAGGTAACCCGACCCTCCCTAATAAAAGCTGCCGACCCTAGTGATTTAAGAAACAACAACAAAATAATTCTTCCCACCATAAACACATTTGGAAGAAAAAATCCCTCTTCCCTACCTAGTAATTTTGGTGATGTTACCCTTTTTATAGCCCCTACAGCTTAACCAAATCATCAAAAATGTTTTGATTTTGGGGAAGGGCTGCATTTAAGGTGGATGTTTTCAATGTTATTGCTGCCTGTGATTGAAATCAGATCATTTTCACTTATTGCATTCACTTCTATGAGATTGTACTTTTCTATGAGATTGTCGCAATCTTTTAAAAAGGCATTGTTACTTTGGCAAGTCCATTTGTTTATATTTAGGAATAGAAAAATAGAATCTCAGTACAAAACAACTTGTACAAGCAGACAGTTTTGACATCATTGTTTTAAGCACCTTCCAACCACTGGCAAGAGTTTTTAAAACAATAATAATAAAGTTCAAACATTAAGATGTTAACTTTCATCTCAATGTTGACATTTTTAACTTGTGTTTATATTTTTGAAAAAACTCATCAAAAGCATATTTCTATCATGGTCTAATGAATAAAAATGACCGTTCAAAAATAATTTAGTTTGCATTTTTTATGGGATTTTGTTTGTTGGTTGTATCACATTATTTAATCTTGGGATGAACACATTTCCAGTGCGATGTTTCTGTAGCAGGCAACAAGAAGTGTTACAATCCAATACATCAATTCATTTAAGAAGTCTTTCTTTTTATTTCAAGCCTATACAAGAAAATCATATAAAATAATATTAAATTAAAACAATATATGTATATCTCAAAAGGTGTAGGTGTTCCGTTTCAAGAAAGTTATAGGTATTAAATGGACGATATGACGTGTTAATCCTCTTTTATTTGCCAACCTGTTTTGCTTCATTTATGGCCATCAGGGCAAATCCCAATGATACAATGTGATTTATTACGCCCTTTATTCAACATATGAAAACAGACAAGCGTTGGCCCTCTTCTTAACATTTATATATTCAATCTGTGAGAATGCTTTTATTAAAGTGGAATGTGTTATGGAACCAATTGCTTAAAAGCACTTTAAAAAAAAGTGTACTGAAGATTTGTCCTGTAAAAAAATTTAAAGTTAAAGGCCTTGGACGATTAAAATGTGACCATAATATGACTTTTTCAAGGTGATTAATATCAAGGGCCCATTTTCTCTAAATATCTTAACAGGTTTGTCATATTTACTTGATTCAAGTTACTTAGGTAAGTTGATTTTATAAACTAAAACAAAGTTTTTCATGTTTATCTTAGTGACACTCTTATTCAAAATCATTGTCTTACAAACATAAATTTTGAGTGATAAACCTTTAACTACTTACTAAATAATGCATTTATGAAAAATATTAATTACTGATAAAGATTGTAACCGTGAATTTAATTACTGAGAATGCACAAATATTAAATGATTAGTGAGTGCTATAAGATTTACAGTGATCAACAGGACTCATAAGGTAGAAATATTGTGTTTTCTGCACCTTTCTTTCAAATTAAACACAGTATCCTACACAAGAACCACTGTTTTTGATATGTATTCATCCTTTTGGGTGTATTAATTGTGGTCCATCTTATTTGGGAGTAAGAGTGCATCTTTAAAAATTATTTCCTAAAACAGTGATTTTTTAGGTAATTTTCTGCCTTCTAAAGGCTGTTTCCTCTTGCGAAAAAATGTCCATTTTTCCCAAAATTTTATATATTTTTCCCAATTCGATAAATGCAGATTATGTTAATGAATAAAAAAGCAATGAATTTCTTGAAATATAAACAAAATATTGACAAGACTTACTCTTTCACAGCATAATGTATGCATAAAAAAAGTTAAAACATGTATATTTTTCATTAGATTTGCTAATTTTGCCTAATTTTGTATTTTCGACCTTTTTTCCAATTTGCAAGGCACAAGCAGTAAAAATAATTTTAAAAAAATCACTGTTAAATGGTTTTCTTAAAAGTTTGAAATTACATCAAACAAAGATAGTTACAAGATATTATGGACCAGACCCACAGAGAAACATTCCAAATCTTAGGCCACACCAAATGACTCTTTGTTGGTCAGATTTGCAACTACTTTTCATTAAACTATTTTTCACCAAAATGTTTAACTAAAGAATTTTGAGGTTAAATGCTATTAAAGTATTATATTAAATGCTTTTTTTCAAGCTATGTTGCATCATATAACCCCATTTTTCATTGTATGTTTGCAAAATTCAGACAGATTGAAGCATTGTCAGCAGTTGTATGAAACAAGTACTTCATGAAGGTATTTGCATTTATCCGGACTGTGGAGTGACTATTTAATTCATATTGTATCAGGAACAATAATATTATGCTATTAATTTGCACATCTATCTTGAAATATAAATGTACAAGGATACTGTCCTCTGTCCGTTTTTTTTTTATCAAGCACATGTTCTTTATTTCATAACTGACCTTAGAATGTATTATAAGAGATATTTTAGGTAAAGTCAGCAATAAAGAATTGTTTTTTATTGCCTAGTTATGATTTTGGTGTAGTAAGAAAGCCAGTTTTGTCACTGTGGGTGACAGAATGTCCACAAAAATCATCAATAGTGACAGGCAAAGTGCTTTGCTGGTAAGGTGAATGATTGAACCTTTTCTATTTCCTTCTTACATGATGGTCAATATGGTAGATTTGAACTGATTGTATATTTTAAGTAGCCTATGTGCTCAACTTTCTTTTGATCCCCTTGAATTTAAATGGGCATCATGGAAGCCTACATTTAGCCTGCCTGCATAGTGTAAGACCCATGCAGCAAACTTAGGAGCCTTTATGTAATGTAATTTGTCTCATTAAACTAATATGAAGACAAAGAGTGGATTGGATTAGGAGAATGGTGCAACTGACTTGTTTTCTTCATGAAGTAATACAAAGAAGGGAACCCTGCTTTTAAGATTTGATTGGTTACCAAATAGCAGCCTCAGCTTGTTTCTCTTTTACAGTAAACATGTACATGTTTGACATTACTAGTCCTTAAGAATGTGTTTATTGTTGTTCACAATACAATCATTATATGTGACGCTATAGCTGTGTGCATGTCTTTAATTGCATGAAATTTATGACGACTAAGCATAACACAAAGAGAAGATGTTTAAAGTGACTTATGACAAGTTTTGTCAGAAATCAATTTTTATTATATCACTGGAAATGTGAACAAATGCTAGTTTAAATTATAACCATCATCAATTTTTTTTCTGAAAACTGATTCATTTCGGGTCTGGATTTACACATTTTCAGGTTGTGTTTATAAAAATACATAAAATCACTCAGTCAATATTGTTGCAAACGTAAAATCTTTGAGTGGGTCTCTAATTCTTTCCTTGTATTGAAATAATTAAACTGAACAAAAAAGTCAATTCACAGTGACACTGGGAGCAGTTTTGATTTGATAGAGGCTGTTTGTAAGCCCAACATCGCTAATGCCCCTCTAGGGAGGTGAGAGTGGTGCGAGGTGAGAGTGGTCTAGTGGTATAGGTGTCCTCCTCTCACCCAAGAGGTTGTGGGTTCGATCCCCATCAGGGGTACTTTCTCATGGCCTCTCAAAAAAGGACACAGTACTGGTTTCTGCCCAGGAAACGGACTCGAGAGTGATTCTATAAGCTTAGCTTTCGTCACAATCGAGCTAAAATGAATTTGTATATACTAATGCCCCCTAGCTCAAGCGTTTTGTTCCGCTAAAGGTCTTGAAACTAAGTTGTTTGCTTTTGAATTTGGACTCTCATTCAGATTTAGGCTATCTGCTTAATGTTATGACAACTTAAGAATACAGTATGCTCATCTACGATGATTTTTTACTGATTAAGTTAATCAGTAAAGCCTTATTACTTTAAAAGTACATCTTTTACTCCATTAAATCTATCATTGAACATACAGGTACATGAACATGTATGTGTGCTTTAACCACATTTTGAGATGATAGCTAATTTATTTATTTGGTTCTTAAGCCACACTGTCAAGTAAAACATAACTATCTTTGAAAATGTAAATAAATATTTATTTGGAACAAAATAAATATGACAAACAAAATCAATATGTAAAAGCAAAAACACAAATGAATAGTTCACAAAAAGGCAGTCATGTTAAAATTAATGTCTTTTGTGCTTGTAACCTTGATTCTTCATATTGATAATGTTTCTGTAATGTTGGATGTGATTGGTTCTTCTCCATCCAATGAGAGTCCTCCTCTGTGGATGATGACTTTGTAAGCCTGGATTTGGTTAACAGACAGTTTGCCATGTGGTTCTTACATGAGACTAAGGCACATATAAATAGGCATGCCCATTGCCTGGCAAGTTATCATTTCACGCATACGCTCATTGCCTGAAAAACAGAGAAAAAAAATGTGTTTTTTTATTCATTTTCATAAAAAATATCAAAATGATACAACTTTTCTTCGGCAAAGTTAAGGTTTCATTTTATACTCCTACATTAGCTGATTCTTAACATTTTTTTTTATAATAGTGATGCTATGAAGTGAACTGAAAAAGAAAGCTTTCTTTTTTTAAAAGTATGTGTCCAAGACTATTATCACAAACAATTGTAACACAATTTTCAACCTCTTTGATCATCAAGAAAAAAACATTTACACTCAGTCTTGCCAAATTGTTAAAATGGACCTTAACACTTTGTGATTGCCATGACTATACGAAAAGAAAACAATAAAAATAATAATGCAAATATGACATAGCACCTACCTCCCATTGCCTGCATCATGAGGATATTTCTCATTCCTCCGCCAGCGCCTAGCAGGGCAGCGAGCCCACCCATACCGCCGGCAGACTGTCCTGCCATCGGGTTCTGTCAAATGTGCAAGAACATTGTTAAGATTATGTTTCAGACTCAAGTAAAAGCAGAAAAATCAATATTTTGCTTTATTTATATAACTCAAGAAAAGTTTATGATGAGAAAACTGTTAGTTATATGCAATGTTTCAGAAAGACAAGTGTGTTTGAGAAATGAAATGAATTATTTTTCTTGCAAAGGTAAGGGCCACTTGTATAAGCCTTTTTTAGAACAAGGCATTAAAGTGTATTATATTTCATAGAATTTTATGAATGTTGCAAAAATGATCAAGCTTCTGCATATCAGAAAAAAATGATCTTGTAAAGCTAATAACTAAATGGGTAAAAAGAATCCTGTTTTGTTAGTGTCCCTATCTGTTTTCAAAAACGTTAAGATAGAAAAGTAATACACAAAATGAAGGACAACCCTCCTGTTTTTAACAAATCTCTTAGTTGTTTGGAGTGAAAAAAACAACACTTTAGCAACAGGAAGATGAATTTTACAAAAGAACGTAAGAAAGTAGCAAAAATTATTCAAAATGTCCAGCAATACATAGAAAATGAATTAGAAAAAAGTAATACAAAGAAACAGATATTCAGAAGAAATTCAAGCTTTCATGATTATTTAGAATGATGAAGAAAGTACAAAATGACATATAAAAGATGAAGTATTAAAAAGAAGAAATAAAAAAACTTACACTTTGAGCAGACTGAGCTGTTGCCAATGCAACCAGGCAAGCCAGAAGAACACAGCAGATAACAGCCTTCATGTTGGTAGAAGATGGAGGTTTTGTGGAAACTAAATCCAAGTTAACACTGCTCAGGCCAAGTTGCAACTGTGACAATAGGTCAGAACTGGCCAGTTTATATAGGTGGGATGGGTGAAAGGTCATAAAAATCACACCAGTCCTGTCAGCTGTTGTCTAAGAACATGCATGGAAATTTGCAAAATTTGTCTGGGTTTGTGCATTATTAGCATAGGAATGTATTTGGTTTGACACATAAATCACTCAGGGTGTTGATTAAGATGTAAATATTATTATATGTTGACATTGTTGACAGCTCATTAGTGTTTTCAAAATTGTCAAGTCGTCCAGGCATGTGGAACTTTATATATTTGATTGACAGTGACTGTTACTGTATCGTGATCTTGTGTAAGTGCAGGTAACGAGGTAAGCTTCATCCATGGAAATCACTCATATTATTTTCCATTATTTCAGTATTTGATGAAATTTATATTCATGTACAGGGAGAAAGTATATTGTTATTTGTACAACATAATTATCTGTCCTTTCCAAATCTAAAATAGCTGATTTACATTGTCGTTTCAGCACAATTAGCATTGAAAAAACTCTTTAATTTCTTGTCTTGAATTCTTCACAGTAATGTTAAAATGCCTTTTGTTACACATATATGGCTTTAATTGATTTCCTTAAATAAACTATAAACTGAAGTTTTTAACACAATAAATTCTTATTTATTTTCATTGCTTTGTTGAAATGCACATTAGTAAATAGTTATATCTTCTGAAAGTGCAGACTTCTGTATTGCCCAAACAAGTGAAGATTTCAGAATCTTTTCTAGCTGTTGAATCCTTATTCCTCATTAATGTCAGAAGCATGCTTCAATGTCATCTCCAGATGTTAGTAAACAGGACAGGGGGACATAACATCATATCTAGGTTGTAGGAACCATGAGAGCTTCTGCTGTGTGTGACTCCATTTTCAATTGCAGATATCTGATGATGAGGATGACACCCACCCAAATATTGACACGCCCAGCTTGTTCAGGTGGCGCCACCAGGCTCGGGTTGAGAGGATGGAGGAACAGAAGAAAGAGAAGGAAACCTTTAAGTCCGAGTTGACCAGGTATGGTGACATATTACACTTGTTGAGTTATGTTTTGGCGCTGTGGGCCTATAGAACAGAATGCATATTTTTTAGACTAAATTATTTTTAAGTAGAACATCACCCAGGTTAAGGATGTAATATTTATACTTGCCTAAGAAAACAATTGTTTCTTTTGCATGGTGTTTAGTTCATGTTTTTCTTCGTCAAAAAAATATTTTGCTTTAAAGTTTAATTTCTTCAGGAAGTATATTTTCTTTGTTTCAGTCACCAGCAGAAAATTCATGATATGAAACAGAAATTGAAAGAAGCCGAAGAAAAGGTAAGTCTTATGACAGAAGAAACAATGTTAATGAACTAGATTTTATCCACCATTCTCTCTGAAGGATTGCAATTATGCCAAATGGAAAGTAATGGAGAAGTGTTGGCATCTGAATGTATGTCACAAATTGAGCTTCTTGGTCTTTATATTAGTATAGCTTTGTTTCCTTTTCATGACAACATTGTACTCATTGTGCAAATGTCACATTATGTGGATATAAGCAATTATTACATTTAAATTTGAAACTGTTCAGTTTGAACATTTTATTAACTGGGAAAAACTGAGTTGTGTACCCACTCTTGGGCTCTTGTTGTTTTGAGTGTATACATGTAGGTGTCCTTCAAGGTTCCATTCTCAGACCTTTTCTATTTAATAATTTCTGTCTGTGTAAACAATATTACTTCAAAAATAGTTGGGGAACTGTTGCACCTTCAAGTCCTGGACCATCTTAGAATATACATACTGGCTTTGATATCAGGCTCCAAAATCACAAAAATAATTTCTCAATATTAACTCTTTTTTTCCACCTAACAGCTGACTTCAACATAATGTTTGTTATTTCTTATTTTCTTACATAATGGGTTGATAAGCATAATTGTTCAACATTTGTATAGAAGAGTTATTGCAGAAAGAAATATACTTGAGTATAATCATCAAATGTTATATGCATTAGTAGCTTTATTTAGATATAATAATAGGACTTCAAACAATCAGAATTGATTTCTGTTTCTTTTTTCTTTTTCTATTATAAACAAGATGTAAATATTAAACTCAATTTAGTCATAACCTTAGTATCATGCTGTTTGGGGCCTGGTAGCTGTGTTCTTATGTAATATCACATATCCCTGTGTATACTTGCAGAAGGCTCTTGAGGACCTTGATGCCCTGAAGAAAGAGTTGAAAGAAATGGAGCAACAGGAGACGGAGTTTAGGAGGAAGGAGGATGAGTTGAAGAAGAAAGAACGGGTAAGGCACACAGTAGGGCTAGTTCACATTCATGCCCAACTTGTCGGATCTTTATACCCCACTAAAATGGGGGAGGGGTATATAAATTTGCCCTTGTCCGTCCGGAACTTGTGTCGCTCATACCTCCCAAACTGTATCACCTTCAATCAAGAAACCTTAGTGGAATTGTATTAGTTGATGAAGCTTTGCACCTGGGTTTTGTTTCCCGCTGCACTCAGTAAAACCAGAGATATAGCCCATGCATTATCAAAATTTGGCATTTCTGGACTTGTGTTGCTCAAAAGTCCAAACCCATATTACCTAGAGCCCTGAAACCTTAAGGGAATGTTTATGGGGTGATGAAGTTTGGACCTTGGGTTTAGTGTCCTGCAGCACTTCGTTAAACCAGAGTTATGCCCCTTGATTTAGCAAAAATTGGCATTTCTAAACTTGTGTTGCTCAAAATCTAATACTATATTACCTAGTCATAAAACCGAGTGATGAAGTCGGAGTTATGGCCCTTACATTTGTAAATATTGGCACTTCTGGCTCTCAAAATTTTATCTCTTTTCATGCTTTGTTTTCAGCTTACACCATGGAATGTAGACACTCTTTGCCATGATGGAAAATCCAAAACAGTGAGTACATAATTATTATGTCAAGTGCATACAGCAGAGGGGATGTTAAAGTGTTCAATCTACTGATATGTGTCATATCACTTAAAACCTTCTCTATACATACATTTTTCTTTGATGTTTGCATATAATAATTTTGATGTCACCTGTCAATCATACACGGTACGACCTACTGTCACAGCTGTACTAACCTGGTTTCGGTGATGTCATAAATCATGCAATTAGTATCAGCTGCACTTTTTATACCCTGTCAAGTAAGAGAAGTTTTTAAGGAAGATGCAATTTATCATCGAGCATACATGTTCTGAATATTAATGATGTCAGTGCGAGGCAGTGTTGGCAAGGTGGTGACCACATTAACGTAAATGTTCACATGCTTTGTCAGTGAATTACTCATTGGTTGAAAGTGAAATGATGGTGCCTTTTTAATTTCAAATAGGATGTTTTTTCTTTTTATTCTTCGACTTAACCCCACCAATAATATTTTTCTTATTCTGTAAAGGAAATAAATGAAATGTTTTGCCTCAATAAATGAATTAGACTAAAAATGGAATTGCCGCTAATTTTGAGTTAAAGAATAAAAAGTATGTATTTCATTAAGTATAGGCAGTATAAAGTGACATAAATACATGGAGAAACATTATCATAACAGGAACATGCTTTTATTTTGAAATACATTTCTTCAATAAAAAAACTGTTTTCATTCCCTTTAAATGATAAGAATCTTGTATGAATAGCAGTTCAAAGAAACAGAAGCTCTGTTAACATTATGTAAACTTCCAGCAGTCAGTACTTTCTATCTTCATCTTTTCCCTTTAGTTATCATGATTTTCAAGTGTGGATTTGTCTGCTTTCTTATTACAGATTATCAACAAATATGAAAAAACAGAGGAAGAACTGACGGAAGATGAAAAGGCTGAAAAACAGGTATAAAAGTAAATTCCAAGGATCATACAGAATGAAGCGATACAAACTACTTTTGAAAAGGGTTCTTTTGTGCACATCAGCTAAATATCTAGTAGATAAAGTCTTCATTTAGCTCTATTATCAAAGGGTTTTACTAAAAAGTATGTGGCTGTTCTATCTGCAAGCTGCAGTAACACACTTCCATGAGAACTGCTGCATCACTTAATCATCAGCTAAATACATGGTAAAGAGAAAAGAAATTAACAGTTTCATTTTTTGTGATGATTTTAAAAAGGTCTTAGAATAATGTAACAAAAGAAACATTTGAAATATGTGGTGGGATTTATATCCTCACAAAACTGTTCTAAAGGGCACCATACAGTTGCTTGATGCCCTGCCAGTCAGATGTTGTTTTGCCAGTTTTTGGTGTGAACTTCTCCAAATATTCAGTACCTTTAACATGACTTTTACTGATAGCCATTTTGGAATAAGTGGAGCGAACCTTTTCAACTGTTATAGAGATTCAACTCTGATGCTTGGTGCACATTATCACCATGATGTGCAGTAGTGCCCTGACATAACTTTCATGACTAACAGCTGACTCATCTTAGAGTTACATGCCCTTTGACACATGATTTTTACGTTTTTTTTGCCATTTTGGACATTAGTGGAGTGAACTTATCCCAGAGTTTCAGATATATCACTGCTCTATTTGGTTCCATATTATCATAAAGATTGTTAGTACTGCCAAATATTTCATTATCTAAGGTCATTTTGGCTTAGGGTTATGCCCTTGAATATGATTTATGGCTACTATTGGAGATTATTGAGCAAATAACTTTCACAGTTTGAGAGGTATCATTCTTCAAGTTGGTACTTTGTACACATTGCCACCATGATGGCAGTGATACTGTTTGGGGTTTTCTATAACATTCACACCAAAATAGCTGATATAATAGCAAACATTCATGTTTCAACATCTTTTTTGCATATACTTGTCAAAGTGTAAACTGGCGGGTTTTGTACAGATGTTTTATGTTTATGCCTACTGTTAACAGTTACTTGTCAATGCGTTAAAGTTAAGTCAGTTTTGTTTATATCTAAATCAAACTTTTACATTAGTTTGATATTCATAAGAGCTTTGTTCCTTTCTAAAACCAGCCATATCCTACAATGAATCACATTTTTACTTTTTCAGTTGAATTTCAACAAAAACCACAAGGCTGACATGAAAAAGTTTGGAATGTTCAGCAAATACGATGACAGCCAGGAGTTCTTGATGAGCCACCCTGAACTGGCCTGTGAGGAGACGGCTAACTACCTCGTCCTCTGGTGTATTGACCTGGAGATTGAAGAGGTAATTTGTTTTAAATTATGATATATTTTTAGCTCGACTATTCGAAGAATATGGAGAGCTATACTACTCACCCAAGCGTCGCGTCACACCTTGGTTAAGGTTTTGCGTGCAAGCACACATAGGTTAATATCTCAGCAACTTCTTGAGGTATTGCATTGAGACTTGATACAATGGTACTCTACCATCCAACCTACTTTATATACCAAGTTAGATAACTCTTGTTTGCATTCAATACAAATAAATGCTCTTTATTATTCAACTTAAAAATTCTGGTTAAGGTTTTGCGTGCAAGCACACATAGGTTAATATCTCAGCAACTTCTTGAGGTTTTGCATTGAGACTTGATAGAATGGTACTCAAAAATCCAACCTACTTAATTAACCAAGTAAGATAACTCTAGTTTGCATTTAATGTAAATAATTGCCCTTTATTATTCAACTAAGATATTCTGGTTAAGGTTTTGCGAGCAAGCACACAAAGGTTAATATCTCAACAACTACTTGAGGTATTGCATTAAGACTTTATACAATGGTACTCAACCATCCAACCTACTTAATTAAGCAAGTTAGATAAATCTAGTTTGCATTATATTCAAATAATGGCCCCTTTTTTAGACATTGAAATTCTGGTTAAAGTTTTGCTTGTTACCACTTTTAAGTCAATACCTCAGCGAATACATCATGTATTGCATTGAAACTTTACACACATGCTCCCAACCATTTAACCTTCTTCTTTAATCAAGTAAGATAACTCTATCTTTCATATTAAATAATTGTTTGCCCCTTTATTATGTGACTTAATTCTGGTTAAGGTCTTGCATGTTAGCACACATAGGATAATATCTCAGCAACGACTTGATGTATTGCATTGAGACTTTATACAAATGGTATTCAACCACCCAACGTAATTGAATAACCAAGTTAGATAACTGTATTTTGCAAATAATGGCCCTTTATTATTAGACTAAAATTTCTGGTTAAAATGTTCCATGTAACCACATTTATGTTAATATCTCAGCACATCATGAATTGCATTGAAATCTAATCTGACAGTGATCCATGCATGTTTCGCCAAAAAAATTCAATCCTTACACTGAAAAGCGGTGGAATAGTCGAGCGCGCTTTCTCTGAGACAGCTCTTGTTAATTTCATTTTATGTTAAGAAGATTTTTTGCAGAACACTTTTGAAACAACCTTCACCGAGCTTGTGTGTTAGATGACTGCCAACTACCCTGTTTTCTGCTACGTTGATCATTAAAGTAAAGAGGAATGTGGTGTTCATTTCTTTTTGTGGATTTGGTAGAAAGGAAAAGCTTTAAACGATTCAAACATCCTTTTATAAATACATGAATAGACTGCTAACTACCATGTTTCCGATGCACTGTTCTGGAAATTGAGAAGATAATGGACATCAAAAACATATTAACAGGGTCACAATAGTAGTATGTGAGTTGATGGCTATCATTTGAATCTTCTGACGTGAAATCATGAAACCTGATGGTGAAATATGGGAGGTAAATTCTTTTCAGGGTGTTTAGCATAAAGAAATTTTGAATGCTTAGTGTGTGTGTACAAATCTATTTAAGTACAGGTAGCCTCTGGTTCATTGACAATCAGATTGAGGAGGTAAGCGGTTGGTTATCTTATGTGAGAAACTCTTTTTTAAACGAATTGAATGTTATACACAGCCAAGTAAGTGCATGATGGTGTATAAGTATAAGAGCTGTTTTTTATGACACCTTTAATGCAAAGTTATTTTGCATAGTTTATAATCTTTAATTTCTTCTGACTTATGTTTTTTGATTTTTTCAAATCGGTCCAAAAATTCTCCATTCCAGAAACATGCGTTGATGGCACAGGTGGCTCACCAGACCATTGTGATGCAGTTTATCTTGGAGCTAGCCAGGACAATGAAGATTGACCCTCGCGGATGTATTAAACCTTTCTTTACTAGGTGGGACACCAAGGAGTTAGCTTCTTTGTTTTTCAAAATGATAAGAGTTGAGGTGTTGTCATAGACATTATTGTTCAGAAACTTGGCCATTTAGGAAATCTTCAAGATATTTACATGAAACTTATAACACATATCACATATGATAAAATCTATTAGTGAAGGCAAACAATTCTGGCTTAAATGATTGTTGAATTAAGGGTCTTTACCAAATGGGGAAAATTGACATGTGTTGGGATCTGCTTTGTTCCAAAGGAAACAGTCAAGAGTATTGTCAAACCTGTAGTCCAGGTATTGTCATGGTAAGTTGCATCCACCTTGTAGTCATACAAAACCCTGACTATAGCACCATCACTGTTCTTGCTAGTCAAATAAAACTTGAAGCTTATGATAACTAAAAAAATATGCAGATCTTAAGCTTGTCTCTTCACCCAAGATAAAATTGATTGAGTTATCCGAGTATGCCTCTTCTTCAACCTAGAGACAAAAGATGACTTAGTTCCCTTGTTGTGCTCATGTCTGAAAGATGTTACTGATTTAAGTTCAAATATTTCATTGATGCAATTTCTGTAACTTACTGATTCTATAGAAGAGACCTTATATTAACCACTGCTATACTACTAATGTTCCAGAATCAAGCAGGCTCAGAAGGAGTACATGGACGCATTCAATGACGAGCTGAACGGCTTCAAGGAGCGGATACGGACACGGGCAAAACAAAAGATAGAGGAGGCCATCAAAGAACATGAAGAGGTAGGCTGGCAATACAGGGTGATATCATTTGTTTGAAGTTTAGTATTTGGATTGGAGAAATATAAAGTGAGATTGTTGTAATTTATACATTTAAAAATAAAAGACAATGATATGGCTTCAAATGTTAGGTCACTTAAATGGCTTACAGTGTAATGTCATATTGATAGAGAAACAATGTAATGTCACTTGAAAGGCAGTGAAAGGATTACAATGTTATGTCACTTAAAAAGATTGCATTGTAATGTCACTAAAAAGGCAGAAAAAGGATTACAATGTTATGTCACTCAAAATGCTAACAATGTAATGTCACTTAAATGGCTTTAAATGTAATGTCACTGATTCTGATGACCAATGTTTATAGTACTCACTCCTGGCAAATGATGCAGACAGGAGCAGCATGATAGAAAGCCCCACTCATCTTCATTCAAATCATGCACCATAGTAATCATGCACCATAGTAATAATAACATCAGGATTTGGAAATTTATGGCTAAATAAAGAAAATGTTAATTACTATATTTTTAATAGAAAGACTTCCCTTGCATAACAGACAAGTGTTTCTTTATTTTTACCGAACCTGGAAATTTCTGCCTTCCCTATTCTGGGTAAGACAACTCTTGTGCCTAAATGCGCCATTTTAGATTAGGGCTATTCCATTTAAACATATAACCCCCGGGGAGAAGGCACTTTTAAATTATGCCACCCCACTACAGAAGCAAATTTACCCTAGATGGCACCAAATTAGGGAAAAAGGGCACCCACCTATATACCATTTAAAACATTGCCTTCCCTCTGTGGGTTATATGTTTTACTGGAATAACCCTTAATATATAAATGGATAATGATGCTCAATTGATGTTTTAGATGGGGCACAGTCAAAATGATATTGTTAAAAATATATGAAGAAGATTTTTTAAAACCTTAAAACAGTATTGTCTCCGGAAATATATGATGTTAAAATTATAGCTTGTCATGACATTGACATCAGTAAACAACTATGCACACACACTTTACAGTATAAAACAGTATTCCATGTCCAATACTCGTCAAACCTCATACATATGAAAGATACTATTACTCTATGTTTTGAACAAAAACTGAATAATGTTCCTTGTTTCACAGGAGGAGAGGCAGAAGCGGCTTGGTCCGGGAGGTCTGGATCCTGTGGAGGTGTTTGAGTCTCTGCCTGATGTAAGTAGTGGAGGCGTATGTAACCACTCAGTAGTGTGTCTGTGTGGGTATGACATGTTTGATAGGGATAAATTTCTCATTTTGGGTTTCACATACTCTTGAATAAAGTTGTTTTTTTTGTAGATCATATTTGGATTTTTATGCCCCCACAAAGTGGCGGCATATAGGGTTGCCCTTGTCCGTACGTACGTCTGTCCGTCTGTCTGTCTGTCTGTCTGTCTGTCTGTACGTACGTACGTCCCGAAGATTGTTTCCGATCTAATTCTTGAAAACTGTTTGTCCAATCCTCACCAAACTTTAAACACATGTTTGTGACCATAATATCTTGATCAAGTTCGATAGTCATGGAAATCGCTTTAGTCATTTAGGAGTTACGGCCCTTTTTTGCCAAAAATACTTCAAAAATATATGTTCCCAATCTAATTCTTGAAAACTGTTTGTCCAATCCTCACCAAACTTTAAACACATGTTTGTGACCATAATATCTTGATCAAGTTCGATAGTCATGGAAATCGCTTTAGTCATTTAGGAGTTACGGCCCTTTTTTGCCAAAAATACTTCAAAAATATATGTTTCCAATCTAATTCTTGAAAACTGTTTGTCCAATCCTCACCAAACTTTAAACACATGTTTGAGACCATAATATCTTGATCAAGTTCGATAGTCATGGAAATCGCTTTAGTCATTTAGGAGTTACGGCCCTTTTTTGCCAAAAATACTTCAAAAATATATGTTTCCACTAATTCTTGAAAAGTATGTGTCCAATGTGGATCCAACAAGTTTTTTCCTGCCTGAATGGCGCCATATAACCTATACAGTCTTGCGATGCCGTAAAACCCAACTCAACTCAACTTATCCTATATGTGCAGATTATCCTGAATAATCATTATGGCTTATTTTCTGTGACAAAAAATCGAAGTGGGGGCATCCGTGTCCTATGGACACATTTCTAGTCATTCCAATATTTCTTAAATTTTGACTTTTTTCATGTGTGTTTTGTTTTTAAAAATGAAATTCAACTTATAAATAATCCTTACAGTGTCTGTTGTGAGATCCTAAATTATATATTTCATAGAACATATCATATGGTAGTGTTAAACAATTATTCCACTTCAGTGAGGTTGATATGGTGATCTATCGCCCTATACTGGAAGTGCAACATTTGTTTCATAATTAAAGATGCACTCATACTCCCAAATAAGATTTACCATAATTAACACTATTGTTTAAAAATACCAAAAAGGATGAATGAATGTCACAAACAATGATTGTAATGAAGGATACCGAGTTAAGCTGCGTTTAATGAGACAATAGTAAATCACAGTAAATCTTTTAGCATTAACCAATCATTTAATATGTTCGTGTTTTCAGCTATTAAAAAAACTGTTACAATCTTGCTATCAGTAATTAATATTTTTCTTAAATGCATTATTCAGTAAGTAGTTAAAGGTTTATAATTCAAAAATTGAGTTTGTTATGTATGTAATTGATTTTGAATAAGAGTTTCACTTTAAATACAATGATAAGAACCTTTTATCATTTTAGATGAAAATCAAATTTTTAAACAAAACAAATTTAACTTTCATGTTGAAATCCCTGTTAACTATAAAAGAAATATTTACTCCCATCTATTTGCTGTATGATGGCTCTCCACTATTGAGAATGATACCCTCCAAAGAAAAATCATTTCGAGAAAATTTCTCGCTTGGTTTACAAGTTATTTTGATGCATATTCTAAGGTTTAGCGGCATTCGGTTTATCCACTTGGCTGTTTTCTTTATCAGTTGACAGCAAAATAGTATTATGCCACCATGTTATTTAAATCAAGATGTGACACATTCTCATTAAAATCATATCGTGACATTCACTTCATTTCATTATGGTATGTACACATAGCGTACTGTTGTGAAGTTTTTGGGGATCTGATTTTAAAGAGATTGTATGTGACATACATGTAGTAACAATTTATACTCAGACAAGTGATTTCAAATGAGGGCAGTTTCATTGAAGTCAATACATGCTTTAGGATTAGCCCTTGATTCAATAGGACTATTTATAGGAAATTATGTGACCATGTTTAATCAAATAAGAATCACAACCAGTATGATTAAATAATAAAACATAATTAAATAGTTAAACATTCCTTCCAAATTTCTTATGCAAGACATGAAGGATTGCTTTGGGGGTACATTTATATTGCAGTTCATGAGGAATTGCTTTGAGAGTACATTTATATTGCAGGTCATGAAGGATTGCTTTGAGGGTACATTTCTATTGCAGGTCATGAATGATTGCTTTGAGAGTACATTTCTATTGCAGGTCATGAATAGTGAACATTTATATTGCATGTCATGAAGGATTGCTTTGGGGGTACATTTATATTGCAGGTCATGAAGGATTGCTTTGAGGGTACATTTCTATTGCAGGTCATGAAGGATTGCTTTGAGGGTACATTTCTATTGCAGGTCATGAATGATTGCTTTGAGAGTACATTTCTATTGCAGGTCATGAATAGTGAACATTTATATTGCAGGTCATGAGGAATTGCTTTGAGAGTACATTTATAATGCAGGTCATGAAGGATTGCTTTGAGGGTACATTTAAATTGCAGGTCATGAGGAATTGCTTTGAGAGTACATTTATAATGCAGGTCATGAAGGATTGCTTTGAGGGTACATTTCTATTGCATGTCATGAAGGATTGCTTTGAGGGTACATTTCTATTGCAGGTCATGAAGGATTGCTTTGAGAGTACATTTTTATTGCAGGTCATGAATAGTGAACATTTATATTGCAGGTCATGAAGGATTGCTTTGGGGGTACATTTAAATTGCAGGTCATGAGGAATTGCTTTGAGAGTACATTTCTAATGCAGGTCATGAAGGATTGCTTTGAGAGTACATTTATATTGAGGTCATGAGGAATTGCTTTGAGAGTACATTTATATTGCACGTCATGAATTATTTCTTTAAGGGTACATTTCTATTGCATGTCATGAAGGATTGCTTTGAGGGTACATTTCTATTGCAGGTCATGAAGGATTGCTTTGAGGGTACATTTATATTGCAGGTCATAAGGGATTGCTTTGAGAGTACATTTCTATTGCATGTCATGAAGGATTGCTTTGAGGGTACATTTCTATTGCAGGTCATGAAGGATTGCTTTGAGGGTACATTTATATTGCATGTCATGCAGGATTGCTTTGAGAGTACATTTATATTGCATGTCATAAGGGATTGCTTTGAGAGTACATTTCTATTGCAGGTCATGAAGGATTGCTTTGAGAAGAAGGACATTGAGATGTTGAAGAAGGTTGTGGTTGAGATGCCGAAGGAGGACGCTGAATATCACATAAAACGGTGTGTTGACTCTGGACTCTGGGTGCCAGGAGGAGCGGAGGGGGAAGGGGAGGAGGGAGCAGAAGAGGAGGGAGCAGAGGAGGAGGGGGAGGGGAAAGAGAAAGATGAGATTTATGAAGAAGTAAAGTGAATTGAGAAGAGAAATGTTGCAAATTTCTGAATGTGATGTTTGGTAGCTATATCATGTACTATGTTAAGAAATATTTTGCGTCTTAAATGTCAAACGAAAAAATTCAGAGAAATTGATTGTCAGGATTATGGTTTAAAAATCACTGAATCCTAAGACTTATTGGAAAAAATGTTGTCATTTCAATATAAGTATCTATCATGTGTTTCCGGTACGGATAAAAAATCGGACCTGAGGGTACGCGTGTAAGCCGGTAAAGAGGCTTGCTGAGTTACCGGTCACGCAGCGTGCCCGAGGGTCCGATTTTTCCGATCCGAACCGGAAAAACATGATTGATATTTTTTCTTGCATACCTAAGATTATGAATTTGTGGAAAAAATGACGTAGAAATTGCACTTTTGTACATTTCACCAAAAAGCGTGTGCGATGTTGTGACACACAGTGTACTGACGTCATAAAACGCAGTAATTTTAAATAACTAAAAATTGTGTGTTTTACGATTATTTTCAATTTTAGTTTAAAGACTTGCATACATATATATTTGATTGCGTTTTTTTTGAAAATGCATACTATTATTTTCATAAACCATGCAATAAAAGAAATAAGAAGTGGCGCGTTGTTTCGCATGACTCATCTTACATGGGGTATGTAAGATGGGCTTTTCCAGCACTGGCCACATGACCGGAAACACACGTCCGGTATGCAAGAGTTTACAATATGACATGGACAAACATGTAGGATAATAACATTGAAATTCTTTTACCATGGAATACCATTATATTCTTTTTGCCAGTTTCACATAAAATTATTATACTTTTTAATTCTACAAAAAGTTTGCAATTTTCGTTAGATTTTGCAGTTGGTGAGAACCTTATACAAGTGTTATCTCATGTCATATCACTAGATATAAGTATTTACAGTGTTGATATCACATTATTACAACTATTCAACATTTTGCATGAGTTTTTGTTTGTGTTGTATTGGAAGTTAAGGAAGTCAACCATAACACACTTTCATGTCCTTCCATATGTCATTGGTGTTAAATTAGCCTAGGAATATGGAATATTGCTTTGTTGTAGCTTTGATGTTGATAATAAATAGTAAAAAATAGATATAAGTTGTATAAGGAGATGTATTTTGATATGGTGTTTATGGAACGCAGATGAGATCAAGCGTTGCATGTTAGTATATCTATAGTATGCATGAATTACACATCTTGCATGCCATAATGCTTGCTACTGTTGATGATTGTTGTTAAGTCTGTACAAATGTCACAAATGGCAACCAGTTAGAAAAAAATATTCCCACATCTTTTGTATTTATTTATTTATCATACTGGTCAAACTTCAATTCACTGATATATGACACTAAAATAATTTCCCTTTATGACCAACATTGACTAGGATCTTGGTTGATAGGTTCCCAGACTTCTCAACCAATCATAAAATCACTAAATCAGCAAATCCAATTAAAAGCATTAAGCCTTATCCCACTATTTGACATTTATTGTCTAATCTTTGAAGAGATTCAAGTCAAATTATTTGAATTACCACAAAATCCGGTAAAATCATGTTTTAATAAGGTTTCTTAAGCTAATTTATGTCGCTTGCCTTTATTTTAGAAATTTTGATAGAAATAACACTAAGAAAAATCCCTTTGTTTGCCTGATCTTAGATTTTTGCTATCTATTACAGCAATTTTAATCTTGAAAAGTGTATTGACTATTCATAATGCAGGTTGAGCCATGTTCCATTCATAAACTTTGTATCATTTTTTTGTTTATATGTTGCTGTTCTCAAATCTTATCATATAAGGACATTATCGTTGATGCTTGATGATTGTATAGCATGTTGTTTAAGAATGTTTTGTTTCTGTTTAAATTGAATTGTACATAAATATGTTAACAGTGATGTGCTGAATCAATGAAGTCATATTTACATGTTTATTGTACAAATTTCATATTCTTAAATGTTTCATCACTCTTGAATAAATTTCATTACAAATGTTTGATTGTGTTGTTATCATATACTTATAATCCCATTCTGTTGTTTATTCACAACATTTTGAAGAGAAGGATAAATAACACATGAACCACCAGAAGCAATAATCCAATATCAATTGAATTTTTTTTTAGAATGGAAGTCATTCTTTAATCGAGATAAAAAAAATCTGTGAAAAAAGACACTAAAATGCTAAATGGAAGAGTGTGGAAGGCGTGTCTCTGTGTAGAGACATTAAGCGTATTGAATAACTGCATTCCAGGTTAATTTAGTTATAAACCTATCAGATCTTGTGTGAATGAACACTTAAGTAAGGAATTTTCCGCATTTCATGTCTTAATGGTAGTACTTTCAAAACTGAGCTATCTATTTGGGGAAAAAACATTGCTGTATTCGTTTTTTCATAGATGAGCAAGAAAATATGTTAATCACAAGATGGTTGTGATGGGATAAACAAGAAAATCTTACCTAGTAAGTCGTACCTCTATGAAGTTGTACCATACTTGGGGAACTGGTCACGTGTATTTTTTTCTTTAGATACTAAGTGTTAACAATATGGTGGAATGGAACAATATTTAGTTTTGGACTTTTAGTGAATGTTTATTACACTAAATGTCTAAACTTTAAAAATTGTGTGCCATTATACTAAATTTTCTTAACTTAAAAACATTGAAACAGATATATTTTATTCTTATCTTTCATAAAGTTTTAATATGTTTTAATATGTAACATAAAATAATCAAAGACTTCTCCAAAAATGATGCAACTTCGAAATGGTGTATCTTTGTGTTATTACGACTTCTATTGTAATCATTATGAGAGTGGAATTGGTCTAGTGGTTAAGGTGTGCGCCTCCTAGTTTAATATAGAAGAAGGATAATATTGTTCTTTTTCTAAGTACTCACACATATTTATTTGTGCACTTGTACCAAACCTCTTATCACATGTAATATAAATGTCTCATTTTTTTGTGAAAATCTGGAGAACAACAACAGGGAAATTAACATAAATATGCTCAACAGGTGTATGCACACAGCATTATTTGGAAAACACAATTAATAAATGTCTGATGAATGTACAGACCTGATCATGGGCATAATCAAAATAATAGTTCAATTATCGAAATTCAAATGCTTTTTAAATTTTATATTGACAATTTTGTGGTATCGATTTTATATTGGGTACGAATAAAGAACGGAACGAATTATTTTGAGTACGATTGATCAAGGGAAGTAACCAGGGTCGAACTGTAAACAGGTGCCATCCGATTGTTTACCTGTAACTAAGCTGTAAGTGTTAAGTTTTAGGCCGATTTAATTTATGACAGCTTTTTCTGCTTAAGGTAAACCACTTCAAAGACCCATAAATCTGGCCTGAATGTAAACAGAATGTTGAAATTGGTCATAAATTAAGTATTCATATCTAGCCGTTTCGTACACAGACCTTATCACTCCATTCTGAACGTTTGAAGCTGGAAGTGATTTATTGCATCTTGATTATTGTCCATCACATTGTTATTAAAATAACTGAAGAACGTTGATAGAAAATGCAGAGTTTGATATTTCGGTAAATAATTTTGCAAATTTGGTCTAGATTTATGACAAGTTATGACAATATTACCATGGACCTATAATACAGTTTATATTATACAACTGTTGTTGGTCTGTGACATAACTAATGAATAAGCTCTAGTCCAAGCTTCTTAGACTCCTTCACGGCCATAAGTCTCCCATCTTGTCTAAGATTGTTGACAGTCATTTCATACCTTAGCCATTTTAAAACCACATTTTTTCAGTCACTTCTCACACTTTAGGCAGTCCTTTTGAAATTTGTAACCGACCAAAAGTGATTCCATAACCGCAGTGGTCAAAATTAGCACAAGCCTGCAAGCCCTGCACTGGTAAAATGTCTTCTGGGCTTGCTCAAATTCTGAAGTTTATATAGCAGGGCTTCTTCAAAAACATGATTCCATGCAATAGTATAAGAATTCGGGCTTGTTTATCCGAAAGTCTAATTTCAATGACTGTAACCGTTATCTACTTATGTCTTAAATGTTATTATTCAGGTACAATAGACTCATTTAATGTATATATAATACTTGTATGAATCTGAAATTTGAGTTAAATCAACAGCAAGATCTTAATCTGCTTTTTTAAGTTTTAAATTATAGTTGGGATGATATTATATATAATATTATTTACTCAGTATAGCGATGACTATTTATATTTTATAGCAGTGTCTTTGCAATTTGCAGATTCTTCAAAACTCTTGAGTTTTCTCCCTAAGGCGACTATAAATCAATTGCTAGATTTTCATCCCTGCCCGCCTGCCCCCTCTTTTTTCCACCAACCCTTATATTTATTTTATATTATTTATTTTTACTCGTAAAAAAATGTTGAACTAGGGTCTGTATTGGTTAGGTATTTACGATCATGTTTAAGTTTTGTCTTGGACACACATATATAGACCCTTATGCAATATGAAAGAGCATGAACACATAATCAACGGTGAAACAGTCATCTAAGAAAAAAAATAAGAATAAAATCTCACTTCCCGCCCCAATTTAAAAAAAAAATGGATGAAGATCTAACAATTAATTTACCGTATATTGGCCGTACTGTCTTCATGCTTTTATACTTGTTCAATTAAAACTGTTTATAGCACTTAAGTTTTTTTTAACTACAATTGTTTTAAGATAATTAATTGTACATATTTTTTTTTTACAAAAATGTAAAATATGCTTAGTGTTGAAATTTGGGTGTTGAGTCTGGTGCCAACTTGATTGTTTAGAAGATCAAAATAAGTTGTCTTAGTGACTGCGTTAATTTTTCTTGGCTAGTCATTTTAAATGCACAAACTTTCAAAATTTTCCTTTTTAATAATAAACCAATAAATGACCAAAGGATTTTTGTTGGTCATTATCATATGAGGCCTTCAGAATGATAAAATAAGAATCCACTCAGCAGTCCAGTCGGCGGAAAGATACCGTAAGCTAAACAATAAAACTCTGAAACAATTGAATATTCATTTGGTTTAAGCAAAAAACTGCTAGTTATTTTATGTTATTATTCAAATTTTGGCATGTATACAAATGCCTGTTACACCCCAAGGGATGCAATACTTGAACACTCTCTTGTGTTATCTAGGAGGGACTTAATCTTGTGGACCCTTGTAAGGTTCTCTTCAATGCAGTGCTTGCCAGCTTCATTTAAATCTATGATTTAATTAGCTGAAGTGAAAACAATGCAAACTGTACATGCTTTGGGGGGTAATGAGCCCGCCTCTTCAGAAGTAAGATCCAATGGTAATAAATAGGGATGGCAACGAGTAGTAAAATTGGTAGAGTACTCTGACAATCTTTCGATCGAGTACTCAGGTACTCGATTTCTCGGAAAAAATGAATTTGTTTTTGGGAAAGACAAGATGGTGTATACATGTATCGCTATGGCGTATATTATGCGTTGGTCGTATAATTGGTCATTTTCATCTTTAAATTAGACTTTCATTAAATACTTTAACATAAAATTAAATAAAAGGAAAACAAATGCTGTTTCATGCTTTTAATTGTCTTTTTTCATTTCACTTTAATGATTTTACATATGAGAATGCACTGCAAATTAGCTACAATAAAGCTGGAAAGTTAAACCAGGATTTTATTCAAGCATCTAGATAGTCGAGATTTTTTATGAACATCAATCTGAGTTACAATAAACATAAATTAATAGCTTACATAAAAATAAAGAACGAATTACTTCGTACTGTGTTATTGTTGTTTATCTCATTAATATTCATAATTCTTGATTTAAGATATCAACCAATCAATTGTGATAATCATTGCAAAAATAGTTAAAATAGGCCCTTTAAGAAATCAATGCTCGTAACGGTCGCTACTCTTTCGCTCGTTAGCGTCCATTGTTTGGTGAATGGATTATAATTTGTAAACAAAAGAATTGTGTAAGTGAAAGTTCCGCTATCAAAACTTCGCTAATTGACATCAGTGCTAATTGGAAATAGGGGCCCTTTGCTGACAGTTTGCAACTCTCAACTAATTTATTAGGGTCAATTGTGTCACACAGCGCGGATTAGAGGGACCATCAATTGTCCTCTTGGCAACTAACCAGATCCGTTACTTCGTCTGTAAATCGTGTATTTTGTGATTTTTATAGACTTTTTCCGAGTACTCGAGTAGTGATTTGGTACTCGAGTACTCGGACGTTCGATCGAGTACTCGGGTACTCATTGCCATCCCTAGAAATAAAATAGGCACATATCACAGTCTGCGTTTCTTCGATGTGTGAAGATTGTGATTGACATGCCATAGAATGATGTTCATCTTGATTCTTGACCTGGTGGTTTGGGGTGGATTCAAAAGCCACATACATTCAATGCTTTAAGATCTTGAAATGCTGAGTTCATTTTTGAACAGTAGTTTCCATGCATAAGAATTGTAGTTTTCAATTAAAAGATTGATGAAATGTCTGGATATTCAAAGACAGTATTCATTGTATTAATTTATGTATCAATATTATTCCACAGTGTTGCATAGTTTAATCCCATGTATTTATTGTACTTTGTATTTCTATGTATTAATGCATGGGGATTAAAGATCTACTGGAAGAATGGCAACTATCAAACGCCTTTTAACCCAGTGTGTTAAACCATATGGTCTTATTGAATATATTAATACCATGATTGATCATCTTTGTTTTGAGACAAATGTATAACTTATGGATTTGAATTTGTCATCATGTATACTTTGATATAAGATGTATGGATAGCGACTAGATGTGATTTTTTTGTGTGACTGTTCAAAGTACAGGATTTTTTTTTAAGTGGAGGGATATTTTATTCGCATTTTCAGTTTTCCTGACCAGAACTTTCGTTTTTCTTTAAACATTATCTGTTTTATTTATAGTTTTCAAAGTTACTTTTATTATGTCAATCCTTTGAAATGATTGAAAACTGTCATCTTAAAATTACCTAGCATTTTTTATAAATAAACTAAAAGTATTTTTTCTACTTTTATGATAATTAATTATTTCATGTTTTCAAGAGGGAAATCATAATTTGCATAAACTTTGGATACCTTTCATTCAAAAGGTTATTTAAAAAGTTAACAATATATGCATTTTTGTAAGACAAATTATTTTTAAGAATAAATATTCAGGCAGTTATCTTCAAATATCTTGTTATTATCATATCAGCACAATTTTGAAACCAAAATCTGTTAAGAAGACAATTTATCTTGTATCATAACATTTTTGGAGTGTTTTATCTTTAAATATTTTTGTAGCATATGATGAAATCAATTCAGATGTGCTAAACCTAGGGTTTAAATTTAACAATGGTTGCTAGATTGTGCAAATCCTGAACAAATGCGACCATCAATTCTATTGTGAAAAAAATGGTTATAAATGAGTACTTGTAATTTATCATGGAACTATTAGCTTAATTTATGTTGCAAACTGAAATATCTTGAACATTCAGGCTTTCATAAATAAAGAAATAACTGTTTTCAGATGTTTAATTGTTGAATTTGTTTAGTAAGGGAAATCATACTGAATGTAGCTGATGGCCTAAACTGCTTATATGAAGAAAATCTATCTTAAATAAGAACTGAGTTGTGAGTTAATCTGTTGTATTGACTCACAAGGTCTTGTATATGTTGGAAATGTACTATAATCTTTAGGCCAATATTTACAAATTGCTTTAAAGCTGCAGAAGCTCTAATTGGACTTTTAAAAGTAAACAAAGATGTTTAATTTGCTTTCCATTGAAACAGATATGTTCTTTAAACAGAAAAAAGAGTCAATATTATCTTGGAGATAGTCTGTATATTGTTTTAAACATTCTTACAATTATTGGCTTCATATGATTCGAAATTAAAGAACATGCTTGAGGATTTTATGTTGTGACATTATCAAGATTTGTAGGAAAGATCTAAATATTTGCATAATAATTGTCATATTAAAACATGTAATCCTACACACTTGATGCTTGTACAGTTCCTGAATTGAAAATTGATCCTTGTTATTTAAAACGGAGTGAATTAAACCTCGATCTATCGATGCTTCCAGCTTTTTATGGATTTACAATTCTCGTTCATCAGTTGTGATTGATTCTGACATGAACAGGAAAGGTTGTTGAAGAAATCTATCATTTGGTTTTCTCGTTAGCGCTGACCTATATTAGATATTGATGGGAATTGTTTCATGTGATGGAAAACTGAAAATGTTGAATAAAAACCTAATAGGTTGTGTTTAATGTGTTACTGTGAACCTTTATTATTATCATTATTATTATTATTACTATAATAATCAGTGTGAATTCAATAAGAAATTTTAGGATTTTCATTTATTTAGTTCTGTGATTGACAGATGTAAGAGCGATTTATTCAAGTTAATACTCTATGATTATTAACAGTAATAAGTGACAAGAAAGACTATAAGAAGCTTTCAAGTGATAAATCATGGCGGACTTAGATTTTGACACTAACCCTCGATACAAAATGAATGGATTACCGGTAAGTCTTAACTTTACATATGGGGTAACCTTTTCTATCCGAATCATCATCTGAATATTATTAACTGACTGAAGAGACTAAATCGTACAAAGGCTGGAATTACTACTATTTGCAAACAAACATTTTTGTCTGTCGGTTAAACAATTAAGCTGATGTTCACATTTCAGTTTTGCACCTATGATAAGGTCAAGTAAAACCAGGCCGACTTAACGTTTTTGAAGTTGTATTTAAAGTTGCTGTGCCGCGTTGGCATTCACAGTTGTGTCCCTATAGGGGGCTGTCAATCTTGTTAGCGGCACACCTAAATATCTTAGATTTTAGTTCATTTGCAAAGAGTTATAACACAATCCCAAAAGCCCTTTACTTCCATGTTTACACCTGCAAGTGCTAGAATTCAGACTTGCTGATTTTATTGGGGTACCAGGTCATGAAGTTTCGTGCAAACATCGTCCATACAAGCTCTGTCAGGGTCCCCTTTTGTTATATGCAGACTATGGCCACACTACTAAGGAGATATTGTTAGGCATCTGGAGGTCATTTATGATTACTTCATAATCAAGTGTTTCTTATATACCTCATACAAAGCTGTATTAAGGGCAATATGTAGGGGAAGGTGATGCATTTGCAAACAATTTGACCTTTAACCCCAAATTTTAGGTGAAGGTCAACTATTTGTTTGTCTTCTTAAGTATGAAATTGGTAACTGTTGGATGTGGCAGTGAGCATTTTTACTGTTCACACTATTGCACATGCATAATGGACCTAGGTCATGATGACACTCTTACTACCTTCTCTCGCTCTTGTACAATAGAGAAAGTAGTCATTTTGATACATCTGCCAATTTTGATTGTGTTCACTTGCATAGTACATTCAAATATGGTAATATGACACTGTATCAGGGTTTAATAAGGACCATTTGATACTGTTAGCTTACACAGCTAAGAGTAGGTAATTGAAACTATATCATTCTGTATGAGTACTGTTATATGTATAGTTACAGTATTTAATGATTATGCTGGCAAATTTGAGGTGTAGGCCGCTCATACTATAAGTATTATATTAAGTTAATACATGTTATCCAACTCACCAGTACTACTGTTATAGTACTTTTTTATGTGAATGAAATATTACAAACCCACTAATTTATGCAGCAACCAAAACATATCCAGCTTCATTTAAGCCTTGTGGTGTGGTTGTTCATCAACTCATCTGACAGATTGTGTCATCCGTCATTCACTCGTCTTACAGTTGTTTTTTGCTTTTTTATGTATGCAATATTTTAAAGTTTTGTGATTATGAAGATTGCCTTGGCATTATAAGGGGATGACTTTTAGGAATGGAACCCAAAAATGAATTAGTATAAATTAGACATTTAATAGTAATAAAGTATAAAATATAATTGTCATATTTACCGGTAGAGTGGTGAGCTAACATCAACATGTGGCGCATCATGGTGTGGTGTGGTGTGGTGTGGTGTGTGTGGTGTGGTGTGGTGTGTGATGTGGTGTGGTGTGATGTGGTGTGTGCAGGCGTCATGCATCAGCTTGCGTGTGTGTGTTTTTAAGCTGATGGTTTCTGTTATTTCCCTGTAACATGATGTGAAACAAGGTTAGGGCTCCCAAAACAACACTAACAAACATAACCAAGAAAAAGTGTGATGCTAACTAAAAGTACACAATTTTTATGAACACAATTCCAAAATTTTTCATCATGCAAATTGTCATCTGAATTGTTGCTAATTAGTGGTATTTAGATTTTCTCCTGATTTTTCTTGTATGTTTTTGCCTGCATCCTTATATATGATAGTGTCACAATGATTTATGGTACACGACTTTTGTTAACACAAGTCCAAAAAATTTCATCATGAAATGTCATCTGAAATGTCATCTGAATTGTTGCTAATTAGTGGTATTAAAGGGGCTGTACTCCGTATGATGAAATAGCAGAAAAAAAGAAATTTGTCAAAACTGACATAAACTTGGTATCGATGTGTACAATGCATTGAAACTTACTAACTGAAATACCACATAGTTTAAAATTAATTAATTTTTCACAGTTTTTTTTGTATTTTTCAATTAAAAAAGATTACTAGGTATGTCTTCATTCCTTATGCGTGATTGGCTAGTCGATGTTATCATGTGATATTACCAAGTTAGATATATAGCTTAGATATTAAGGGTAAGCCTTGTAGCACAGTGGATACAACACTGGACTGCAATTTTGGCCACACTGGTACAAACCCGGTCTCCGACTCGATTTTTTTTTTACATTTTGGTATTTTTTTTACAATTACGATATCAAAGAGTAAAACATTTTATTAAATTATTGTCCTGAGATTTGTTACAGAAAAAACACTTTTTTGGGGCCAATCTTGTGTACAGTCCCTTTAAGGTTAATTAATTTTCTCTGGATTTTTTTCGTTTTAAATATTTTTGCTTGCATCCTTATATATGATAGGGTCCTATTAGTGATGAAACGATTATCGAGTACAATCGATAAATTGTCGCTGACAATGCTATGTCGGCGACAATCGATAGTGGTTGTCCAAAATCAATGTTGCTAATGTATTACTTCCGGTAACTACATATTTTTTTGTTTTGTGGTAAAAGTCGAGTAAATGTAAATTTTTCTTTCAGGTAAATTCTCGTTGAGTTCATTTAAATAAGAGATGTCACTCTCTTACACAAAATATTAAGATAACTGGCCTGTTCCAGTGTGCATCATTACTTACAACAGTGTGCACTTACAACCTCTGCCAAAATTACAAATTAATCTTAACTGTTTATATATTTCATAAAACATTCTTAAATAACCTGTCTATGATGTAGTGGGTCGGGTCTTTCCTGTAAATGCATTCTGTTTTTGAAACCATTTTTGGTTTGGTTAAATGTAATTAACTAAATAACTTTTTTGTTGAAAGTTTTATGAAATTAAGATGTTCTAATGAATTTTAAATTAAACAGGTTCACAAAAAATTAATATACATTTAAATGAATAAAATATTAAGATAACTTACATGTTCCAGTCTAATGTGCAATTTTCAAGTATGTGTTGTGTTGTAATGTTTTTTTTCCGTTTAGTTGTTAAAAGACAGAAAGGGGTTATGGAAATTTACTTTCTGTTGCAAAAAGCATGTCCATAATATTAAGCATCACACGTACTGAATCCATGTTTAACCATTTAAATGCTCGTGATACTATGTATTAATAATGTATTCCTTACTGATATTATGAACTTTCGATTATTGTCTGATAGTAAATCGAAATGCATGGTGCGATTCGATTCGATTATTGATAGCAAATGGAGTCCGATTTTCAAACACTAAGGTCCCATACACAATGACTGATGGTACACACTTTTTGTTAACACAAGTCAAAAATATTTCATCATGCAATGACATCAGAAATGTTGCTGATATCAGAAGAAATAATAAAATGTTTTCAACTACTTTAATTATCTCAGATTCCATAAGGTGATTGCATTTTTGAATGACTGAAAGTGTAAATTATAGACCCAAGAAAGATTTTCCTTCATAATATTAATTTACATGAATGAAATGAACCATTATCTTCTTTTCAAAAGGCCATCAAAACACCTTGGATTACAAAAACCTTGAATTTATAGTTTCACTATTGACAAAATGAAAATATGGCTGTTTGCATTGTAAAACATGTTTTGTGATTGCAATGTTCTCCTACAACAAGATTGTACCCAGTTTCAAATGCCATTTCAATATCATATATTACATGAATGAAAGCATAATTATTATTCGATGGTCTTTTTCATGCCAGAGAATGATATAGAGTGAAATCTACTGAAATAATTTTGTAAAAATTGTGATTTATCTCTTGGATAGGAATAGTTCTGTTTTCTACAGTCATTTTTACATTCTTTTATATGTTAAACTTGGAATATTTTACTTGGACATTTAAAACAAAATCATAATGGCTTCAGGTGATGAATTTGGATATGGAAACAAGAAAACAAAAAAAGTTGTGACAGTTGATGTAATGGTAATTACTTTTTTGGAATATTTTGTATGGAGCTTGTGTGACTGTAATCATAAAATTATTATGTATTAAGTAATTTTCATTACATATATGCAGATGAAATCTCTGTATATTTCTATTATTCCGTAGCATAAGAGGACTGTTTCAATAATGAAATCTTTGCCAATTCTTAAATCGAAATTTTTTTGGTGACATAGTTTCATTATTTTTTATATATATTTGAGTGAATTGAATTTAAGCCAGTTTTAAGATGGAACACAAAGTTGAGGAAATATAAAATCAGAAATGCCATTTGGGGCGTTAATATATATTTAAGATTATTGAAATCCTTTATTGAAACAGGGCCCTGTTATTTTCATAGAATCTAAGAAGGGGCGTGTACTTTGTGCATTAACATGGGGCAATTTAAAACGGGCATATAATTTTAAGGCAAATGTCCGTCTTCCTGTCTGTCGGTCAGAAGACAGGTGATCTGTCCTGACACAATTAATTATACAAGAAGGGTTTGTCACCTAGGACCATAGAACTTGTGGTAGGTTGTCCATGACCAGGTCAAAGGTCAATAATCAATGCAATTCAACCAATCATGATACAGCCTTTTGTTGAATCAAGTAAATAACATTTTTTCAAAATCCTGGACTTAAAAGACAATATTTGAGCATATATCAACATTTGTTGAAGGGTTTCAGCTGTCAGTATCTTAGTTTTAACACTCCTAATGATTTACCACACTTGATTTCATAATAGAAAAAAAATCAGTAAAAAGTGCATTTTACAAACTAGGATTGTTACAAGTCCCTTTAAAACACCTGGATTTTATAATCCTCAACATGTCTCTTACAAAGCAGGGCTGAGGGGGCACAGTCTCTTACAAAGCAGGGCTGTGGGGGCACAGTGTCTTACAAAGCAGGACTGAGGGGGCACAGTGCCTTACAAAGCAGGGCTGAGGGGGCACAGTGTCTTACAAACATCTTTTGTGTTTATATAAATCAAATAAACTATTTATATACATATTAAATATTTAGGTAATTCACTTCTTATTTTATCTATATTTCATAATTTGAACTTTAACTTAATGCTTCCCATGTTTGAGTTGTTGTAAACTGGCATGTTGAAAAGATAATTAGCTATAAACAACGATCATAAAACATTATAACAGTCAATCGTTGCAAAAATCTTTCCCTTTGTGATTTTTCTGTAAGACGCCTTTTGAGTTAACTTATTCATTTCAGCGAGTTGATTTGTTTATTAATTGAAATCTGAATAATTTTGTTGAGATATTGTTACATTAACTTAAGAATAACAATACTGATTAGAATGTGATAAAAATTCAAGTATTTTTAATGAACAAATCAAGCTATAATTTAGTGCATAATGGATCTTAAGTAGAAAAGATACTTTATAATGCAAACTTGCAAATGAAATGATAATTTATGGAATATATTGGGCATTTTAATAACATTGGAAGATAAGTTACCATCAAAAAGGTTTGGAAGACATTAAATTGTGGTAATTTTTCTCATAAAAAAGCAGTGTGACTTAATGAAAAATATTTGTGATTTACTTGTGTCTAAAGAGAAGCATTTGTGATTTTCTTGTTAAAATAAAAAATCTACGCTATATTGAATAATAATTGTGATTTTTTTTCAATTGGATATACCCTGGTAGTTAAGCAACAAGAATGTCCGCTAAAACAAAGCAAACTAATTCAGCAAAAACCCACCATACAACAAGCAATGTCACAATTAAAGAGCTGCTTTCCAAGAACACCCACTCGGACGATGTGGATCTTGATGTGTCGTACGAGGACGAACCTCACAAGAGAACGCCCATTGAAGTTGTGGTAAATCACTGAGTTAGAGGGTCTGAGGTTGTTGTGTGTAAAAAGTGGGGGAAATGGGTGTGAATTCAGTGGTTTTGCATGTTAAACATATCACTCTTTCTTGTGAAATGTTACGTTTAATATAATTAGAACTGTTCTCTAAAATTGATTAAGTGTCTGGTATGTCATGGAAGTTAATGTTTGTGACTTCGGGCATTGGTTATTAAGGTTTTTCATACCAACTTCATGTTTCATTTATCAGCATATACTTTTTAAGAGACAGCTGTTAATAAACTTAACCAAAGATCATTAAATGACCAAATAAATGCCTTTGTGAAGCCATGTTGCATCTGACAACATAAAAACATATTATTGTAATTATTTCTCTGACAACTTTTGGAAGACTTAAACAAAAATTTGAAATAAGTTCTTTATGGAGTATTTTCTTAATTTTACTAAGAAGAGAGAATAAAGTATTGCAAAGTAATTCTTATTTACTGGAGAGTTAGATTTAACAGTTCTCTTCTTTTCAATTAAGCATTATGTTTAAACTGTTAATGCCTGGTAATTCTGGTATCATTAAAAAGCATATTACTAACTAAAATTGCGAAAATGAATGACCAGAAATGCATTACAGTACAGATAATTCTATTGCAGTTTGTATGTTCTTTCTTTATTTCACCAAAATTAATTGTGAATTGACTCATAGTATTTTTCCTTTCAGTACAAATGTGTTTAGTCTTGTCATTAAACATTCTTGCTCTACATGGTTTGATTTATAAAGCCAGCCACTTTTGTTCTAGTCAAGTGAAGCACTAAGTAAGAACAAATACCGTAATAATTTAATATATGTATTTATATTTAAGTAACACATTAATATATAACCCCCAATATTGCCTTTGAAAGTATCGTAATTTCGGCAGTGCAAGTAAAGGTATATGCAGACGGCTTGTTCAAAGTTATGATCATGTCAACCCTCTTATATTGTATTGCATTGTCAAGTTTTCCCTTTGAAACAAAAATTGTCTGCAATATTTAAACGGTAAATGTATAATCTTAACTGTCAAATCACAGAAAGTTTGGAAATTTTGTAGAAACAGGTACTCTTAGACCCACCAACACCACCACCATCCTCCCCCATCCTGGGGCATCAGTGTTATTTATGTAGAAACAGGTACTCTTAGACCCACCAACACCACCACCATCCTCCCCCACCCTTGGCCTTCAGTGTTATTTATGTAGAAACAGGTACTCTTAGACCCACCAACACCACCACCATCCTCCCCCACCCTGGGGCATCAGTGTTATTTATGTAGAAACAGGTACTCTTAGACCCAACAACACCACCACCATCCTCCCCCACCCTGGGGCATCAGTGTTATTTGTGTAGAAACAGGTACTCTTAGACCCACCAACACCACCACCATCCTCCCCCACCCTGGGGCATCAGTGTTATTTGTGTAGAAACAGGTACTCTTAGAGTGCCAGTGTTGTTTTCTCATCATTATTGCATAATTAAGATAACTAAAGGATTTTGTAATTGTAAGTGTTAAGATGCATGAAACCTTTCTTTTCAGAATCTCAGCCAGAGGAATGATGGCGGCTATAATGCCTTATGTTTCTGTAATATATGTATAGAATTTTGATCGATGTTGGGGAAATCAATATTTCTTATTATAGAGTTCTGATTGAGATCAGAGTATTATAAAATTTTCATATTTCTATCTTACTTTTATCTTCCATACTTATCTATTTTTCGAAACTTAGAAAAAATTGTGCGGTTATTGTTGTCATGGTATTTTTTTGGTGCATTTTCATCAGATTCTCAATAGTTTTAAATGATACACCATACTTTTTGGAAGAAGCCTGCTCTTTTCTTTTCTTGTATTTTTTTGATTATGAAAGGTTGGTGACTGTATTATTACTTTAATAACAATTTGTTGGAGATTATTTATGTAGCAATTTGGTTTTAACACTGTTTTGAATGTTGTTCATCAGAATATTTTTTTTTGAAAGCAGCTAAATTGTCTTTGATTAAATTTCATTCATTCAACGTGAGGGAATTAGTAGGTTATGGAGTTCAGTTTCCCATGGTTTTGGACATTTTAATGTGAAGGTGATGGAACATTAAAGAAGCATTCTAAAAGGATATTGAAATAATTTAAAAATGAAATATAATTCATTAAATGTATGTAAATTCCATTTTTGAAAGAAAATTACTTGTAAATTTTGCTGGAAAGTACAGGAAAATAGAACTGGTTACGTATATCATGTCAGTAAGCTATTGGGTGCAATTCATTTCTCCAACAGTAAAACTAGAAAATGTAAGCAATGTTGTAAATATTCCAGGATGCTGTGAAGATGAATCAGCTACAGAACCTGCTCCACGATGCCCTGATTTCCACGGAGCATGTTCAGCAGTGTGCCATCGTTCACAGGAAGGATTGCTCTGTGAGGGCTAGCTCTGTGGGGTTTAATGTAAGTAAATCTGTGTGAATACTTGGTGCAAGTCTGTATGAATAGGTCTAGTCTGTGTGAATAAATGTAAGTCAGTGTGAATAGGTGCAAGTCAGTGTGAATAGGTGCAAGTCTGTGTAAATAGGTTTAAGTCTGTGTGAATAGGTGTAAGTCTGTGTAAATAGGTGTCAGTCTGTGTAAGTCTGTGTGAATAGGTGTAAGTCTGTGTAAATAGGTGTAAGTCTCACTCAGTGTGAATTGGTGTAAGTCTGTGTGAATCGGTGTAAGTCTGTGTGGATATTCTTAAGCTTATGTAAACATGTGTAAAATCTGGGTAGATATGTGTAAACCTGTGTAGATAAGTGTAAACCTGTGTAGATAAGTGTAAACCTGTGTAGATAAGTGTAAGCTTGTGTAGATAAGTGTAAACCTGTGTAGATAAGTGTAAACCTGTGTAGATAAGTGTAAGCTTGTGTAAGATTGTGTGTTTGCCAATGTATGTAAGTTTAAACCTGTGTAAATAAATGTAAGCTTGTGTAAATATGTGTACGATTTTGTGTTAGCCAATGTATGTAAGTTTAAACCTGTGTATTTAAGTGTAAGCTTGTGTAAATATGTGTAAGATTGTGTGTCAGCCAATGTAAGTAAGTTTAAACCTGTGTATTTAAGTGTAAGCTTGTGAAGATATGTGTTAACTTGTATAGATTAGAGTAAACCTGGGTCAATTTGTATAAGATTGTGTATAAATGTGTATGCCTGCGTACATACATGTTTATGCCTGTGTAGGTATGTGTAAGCCCATGTAGATATGTGTTTACTTGTTGATGTATGTAAGCATGTGTAGATATGAGTAAGGTTGTGTATATTATGTAAGCATCAGTAGATATGTTAACATGTGAAGATATATGTTAGCCTGTTTAGGTATGTGTAAGTGTGGGTGTATATATGTAAGCCCGTGTATATATGTGTAAGCCTGTGAATAATTTAAGTAATGAATTGCCAGATTTATGTCATTATCGGGGTATGAAGGCATGATTTCATTCAAGTATTGTTAGGGTAATACTTGATTTCCTTTAAGAAAACCTTACAGTAATCCTGTCTCACCCATTCTGTTAATAGAACGACCTGAAATATTTTATCAAATAAAGTCACATAACATGGGAAAAGATCAACCACTTGAAATCGCTTTTAAAATTGAAACACTTATGACAACAATACATTAAACATATCATAAATTAACAATTTCTAAAATGTTTGACCTGCTGACAAATTACAAACAATAACAAGATAAACAATTTTCATGTATATTGTTATGCGATGATACGCGATCCAAACATATTCAAAGATGTTGCATTCATTGGATGATAACGGCAATTGCCCAAAGGCAGTTCATTTATGGAATAGAAGTGGAGGTGAAAATATATATGTATGTGAAGATAGGTTCTGTTATGTGTAGATAAGTGTAAGCCTTTGTAAATATGTGTAGATAGGTGTAGACATGTGATGATATGTGTAAGCCAATATGTGTAGATAGGTGTAGGCATGTGACGATATGTGTAAGCCAATATGTGTAGATAGTCGTAGGCATGTGACCATATGTGTTAGCAAATATGTGTAGATAGTCGTAGGCATGTGACGATATATGTAAGCCAAAATGTGTAGATAGTCGTAGGCATGTGACTATATGTGTAAGCCAATATGTGTAGATAGTCGTAGGCATGTGACGATATGTGTAAGCCAATATGTGTAGGCATGTAAAGATACGTATAAACCTTTGTCAATAAATTTTCAGATCTTTTTAAACAAAAATGTATACATAAATGAAAATGTTGTTGACTTTTAAAGATTTTTGAAAATCCATTCTTGACTGAGCCAACTTCTCAGTAAAGTTGAATCTGTAACAATCAACTAGAGTCAAATATTGTCTCTCAGATCAAAATTTATTGTGTGTGAAAGTAACCAATATTTTTTTATTCCATTTAAATACATCTACCTTCCATTTTCCAGCTGTACCATGATCAGGTCCAAATTCTATTGGACTCCTTCAAGAACCCGCCACAGACCCGGGAGGAGGGTATCTACTTTGACGACCGCCAGTTTAAATGTGTTCGTGCTGACAAAACTTCCATATATGGCAAATGTGTATGTAGCCTTAACATATTAAGTTATAAAGACCAGTTTTTTCCTGTAGTTTCATTTCTTTAAGGATTTGTTCCTCAAACATATGAACATATATTTATTTATAATACATTGACAGAAGGAACACCAATGTTTTATGAAGCATATTGCTTTGCCTTGTTTCACATTGTTAAGATAATATTCCATGGAAGTTGCAACTAATTTTGACTGCCTAGAGAATGGAGGCCTTATCCTGGTAAAGACACTCACATTGCTCATCATTGCCACTATCAGTGACTTCATATTTCATAGCATGTATGGACATCATGTTTTGCATTCCATAGCTAACTTATACTTATTACTCCCATACAGGAGAACCGAGGCCTCATTCTGGTGAAGACGCTAACACTGCTTGTCATTGCCACCTACAGCGACTCCATGTATCCCAGTGTGTGTGTGGAGGCTGTCGAAAAACTTGGTAACCACCTTAAAATACTTATTCATTTTAGCTAAATTGTGAAACTTCTATAAACGATGTGTTTGTAACTTTCCTGGGTGGAAACCAGTTTTAGATGCCCATTTACTATGAGGACCTTGGGCCATGATTACAAATAGTCTAGTCCAGTTCTAGACTCAGACTAAGATAAGCACTTCCATTACAGCCGTTATCTTTACCTGTATTCCATTTGTTTTACAAAAATAAATGTGAATAATTGTACAATTTCTAATAGTTCTACAAGCCAGAGAGATTCATCATCAAAACTTGACTGAAAAAAAGACTTAGTAATCATGGCCCCTGGTCCTGATCAAGCTTGATATCGTGGTACCCAAGTTGGGAGCAGACACCTATTAGGATTTATCACAATGTAACCCTCATTTGCATTATCTATATTGTAAGGCTCTAAATGAAACTTGGTACAAATGTTGTTGTAGAAAATATGCACATATACAGTAAGGTCAATGAGTCTGGCTTTAATTATTGTCATATTATGCACCATGCTAGTTTGAATAGGTCATGCAAAAACTGTAACTTAGCCATAACTTAATAACCATTCAAGCTATTCACATGAAACTTAATACACATGTTTCCAATGGCAATATGTAGCAAGGTTGATTACTCAGGTTTTAATGACTGTCAAGTTATGCCTCTTGATAGTTGAAAGACGTCATTTGAAACTGAACATGGCCATAATTAGCTGTTCAAGATAGTGACATGAAGCTTTGTTCACATATTACCAGTGACAAGATGCACATGTGCAGCAAAGCTCCTTAACTCATTGTCCTTGCATCTGTGTCCCACTATTCAGGTCTGGACTTTTTCTCGACAACCACCCGCTTGTGTTCAATGAAACTTTATGGCAACTTAACTAACAGGTGATGCGCATATTAACAGCACATTCCGGTCTGATGATTTTTCATAGAGTTGATGCCCTTTTAACTTCTATTTAGTCTAATAATTAAAGGACATATTTTTCATCAACTATTGGCTTGAACTCATTGAAACATTATGAGGAGTTTTACATACAGTAGGAGATGGGCATGTCATCAGCAGCTTTCAGTTCAATGATTTTTCAGGGAGTTGTGGCTTTATAATTTCTATTAAGTATGATATAGGAGCAGTCCATCCTGTTATTTATGTCTGTGCTAATTCTCAGCAACTACCATTTTGAATTGAATATAACTTTATGAGAAGCTTTACTTTGAGATGTTCATCAGCTCTCCCCGGTTTAATTTTTTTCACAGAGTTATGGCCCTTTTAATTTCATTATACTGTGGGATAGGTCCAACAACAACCTTGTTTATATAATATTGTTAACTTGTATCACAATTAAATTGTTAATGGCAACATTAATAATGGAAAATTCAACATTTGACTTGCTTGAAGGTCACACACCAGTAAATAATGACATAAACCCATTTATAATTCTTACATTTTAGTTGCTCATCTGAATGAGTTTAGTATAACACTAGTTATTTTACAAACTGTTATGTGTTTCAGCTGACTACTTCAAAGAGAAAGGAAAATGAGAATTCAGGACTTCAACAATGGAAACTGCAGGTGTCAATTGTGCCAAGGATATTCATTCATTTTGTTGATCTAGTAATAAGCAAATAAGTTACACACATTTTTAAATGAACTGTGAAGTTTTAAGCTTCAGCTTTAAAATGGAAATTTCTTATTAATTTAGCATTTGTTTACCTTTTCAAGCTAAGCATGTGAAAGCTAAAAGGCAAATGAAGAAATATGTTTGCAGTGTTCCTAATTTGATAAAACTTAAGTCTTAAAATGTTTTAACATAAAAATAAATGACTTCATCAGTGAATTATATGTATATGTAATAATATATATGAAAATATGGATATTGCTGAAATGACTAGACCGTGTATAGAACAAAGTTTTCTCAACATGATGATAGCGTTACATTCTGTTATACATACACACAATTGCAAGTCCCATAGTTTCTCAAGCATTTAGTATTCCATTATCTATTTGTTTTCCTATGAATTCATGTTTTGTCTTTATACAGTTTTAACCTTTATACCAGGTTGAACATTAGTTATGCTTTTGTTACTTTGTGTTGTGAATGTTTAAATCCGTCCATGAATAAAGATATCTACATTATTATTACATTTATGAGTTTCTTTTGTTCCATCATATGTTCAGTCATCAAAATAAGACAATTGGATTAACATGCTTGCGTTCTTACACTAGTGCTTGGTATGAAGCTGTTATCAAGTTCAGAAAGCATTTTACCACTGCAGGGCTTGTTCTAATTTGGGTCACCAAGTATTTGTATAATAACTAACCACTTGCTTAATTGATGAGGTCATGATCCTGCATTGTACAGGTCGTCGGCAAGGTTGTCATAACCTTGAGATTAAACTTCCTATTCCCCTAAAATCAAGTGGTTGGACCATGTCATTTTAAAAAAACTGACCTTTCAGGGCTTAACCTTGACCTCATTTCCTGGTGAAAAAAGGCAGATGTAAAATAGTAAATGACCTTGACCTTAAAACCTAGTCGAAGGCCTTCCTAACAAGTTATTTAGCTGGTGATGTTTCGAAGATGATTTGCTATCAGTACCGTCATCTTTCACTTTGTTTTATAGCATTACTGAATGCTGATTGGCATATTTCGTGCAACTTGATATGACGGATAAATTCTTGAGAACCTGCAGGGCAATTGATCACTCGCCCCACCCCTTGACTTGGGACCTTCAACTGAACCATTTGGTCATCATAATTTCTTATGACTTAATAACCATTGACATACTGTCCAAAATTACAGGTTTAGGACAATCTGCTTACAGCGTTCAATTAATAACTAATTGTGAAACAAATATTCAACATTGACCAGGATCTTTAAATATCTTACATACAGGAATCAACATGAAACAAAATAATTTTTCCGATTTCATATTTTATTGGCAATACAATGTTATATTTGACATTGGTACCATATTATAATATATATTCAGATACATGTATAAAAGCTTGTCTTATAAATGTTCTGCCCAATACAAGTAATCATTATTTAGGTCTATTTAATTACAAATGTGATGCATTTCATTACTCAAAACATGTCCCGATTTCAAGTGTATACAAATATAAACATCTTTCTTCTTCACCAAATACATACAAAAAGCATCTCGAAAATAAAGGTTGAACTATGGCACTCCGAAGCACATTGTTTAAGCAATAGACGTTATTCAGAACTTATTCAGGGGTTTAATGAATATTCCAGCAGGTACAGAGAAAACTTTTGTTTTTTATTTAATGTAAATTAGCACTCATTAGAATGTTTGTTAATTTCTAATTTTTCACGATGGTGTTACTTAACAATACTGTATTAATAATCTTTTGAAAAGCGACATCAAAATGATAATTCATTTTAGCTTAATGCTAAAATACAGGATTGTATATACCACATGACGCATGAAGGAATTCTGGAAGATTACCCAATGATGTTGAATTACGAATATCGTCTATTCCTTTAATTTTTAGATTAATGAAATGCAGAACATTGACCAAGGTTTTATCTAAGCTACATCACTCATGTACATTTTCAGGAACTTCACACTTTATAATGATTTACACTGATGTTTTATGGAATGATATTGATGGTAAAACACCTACAGATTACTTTAATGGTATATTACCTTCAATACAAACAATACATTTTTTTGTTACTTAAAATCATACATTTCCTACCAACCGACATTCACATAGCAGCTGGAAACTGTTGTAACATTCTGGGATAACATCTCATTTAAACTTATTAATTCTTTATAATTTCAGGTTGTAAAAACAGTTTAAGTCAGTCCGACCATGGTACACTAATATATATATATATATTTATTCATTTATAAACTAAATAACACTATTAATAAAATAATACACTAGAACTTGTAAATCACAAAGAAACTGTAGGCATTTTGATTTCCCTATTTATGAATATGCATGTTCTAATTATACATCAGTTTTATAGTAACTTTACACAGCTGTATATGGTATTACTTGTACTTTTTAAAGGCTGTATTCAATATTAAGGCTGTATACCGTATAACAGTAACTTTCATGTGATAAAAATGAGAAACAAGCTTTTGAGAAACCTTAACCTTTGACAATAAATAAATACTTTTAGGAAACTCTAATATTTGACAGTAATTTATCATTTGTGTATTTTATATTCAAATTTTGAGCAATATAACAATGTATGTACATTTGAATGGGAAAAAATCAAGCAAAGCCGACTATACATACTATAAATCTATACTTGTAATTTTGTGATTTTCAGAACTTATCCTTTTAAGACATTCTCAGTTATTCAATTGTAAGCACAAGTTGGTGTAAGATTTTCAAGTGCAACGCTGTCATTAAATATCCAACAAACTAAAAACAAGACTGAAATGGAATGTTTAACACACACTTTTCTTTTTCTGTAACAAACTGCAACATTATAATGGTTATTACTGTTATATTCTACAAAGAAAATAATTAACATCAAATCCTTTTTCAGTTTGAAAAAATCAAAATAGCAAAATACTGAACAACTTCAAGCAGCATGCAAAGTTGAATCTACAATAAATTTCAAAGCAGGTAAAAATTTGATTTGAACACAATTTTCTGTATAAACATCTATCATAACAAAACTTAACAGCCTCTTAAGTAAAACATGATTTGGGTATGACACCAAACTTGAAGGCTTCCATTACCACTAACAGGGGAAAATACACCAAATGGACAGATTCTAGTGGCAAGACTGGGACAAAATTTTCATATAAAATGTTCAACAGTTCTGCCTACGAATGTGTACTGTTAACTTAAAAACTGCAGTGTTTTCACCAAACAGAAAAGCTCTTGGAATTCAAAGCACAGGCTCATTACATTTGCGTAGAGTTAGCCAAAAAATGAACATTTTAAGCCACACACAACCTTAGAGGGGGTAATTTTTGGCCAGACTTTTAGGTATTATGAAACATTCTTTAGCACAAAAATCTTATTTACATTAAAATTAGTTCAAAGCCTTTGTAACTATGTACATGGTTATTAATGTGGCATGGTAAATATGGTTACATTCAATTCTTTGGCATTTATTAGATCATTGACCATGATGCTGTTGAAAAGGGCACAACTGATAGACAAGGAAAGAGAAATCATTGTAATGATACGCATATATTTTTTAAACAATCACCAAAATTTAAAGACATCACATTAAACAATGAAAACATTGTGTGATATCATACAATAATCCAATCATATGACCCACCCAAGTATAACAGTTGTAAGATAAAAATGTAAAGATTAATTATGTAATAACAAGCAAGGCACATAGGGTAGACAATGAAAAACAGAACAGATGTATATACAGCTATTAAAAGAATACACAACTGGTACAGCTTGCTTTTGTGCATCAAACAAAATACATAAAAAGAAATAGAATAGATTTGTTGTTAAATTAACAGTTTAGTATATTGACAGTTTGAAATACATGTACAATGTATTGTACAACCAGATAATTACGTCCTAAAACTTTTCCTCAGATAAAACTCCAGGAATTTCTAGCAGGGTTTAACTATATAATATCAGATTAATACCTCAGTAGCACTATGTATGGGAAATTGTTTATTGTTGATAAAAGAAAATATGTCTTATCTGCTTAAATGACTATTTACATGAATACTGTAAGTTAGAACTCGAGACATTACCATCAATCAACAACAGAAATTAACCCCCCTACATGTAATCAGCTTTTGTAGAAAGTCAATCACTTCCATTTAAATTATTTGAAAAATAAATGGTTGCTGTTCATCAAATTGCAAATCCATGAAACACAAGGTCACCTATATATTAAAGGTAAAACTGCATTGCAAGATAATTAAGCATCAAAACCATTCACTAACAACATTTTAACACGAGGCACTACCATCCTTGAAGCCATACAAACCAAATACATGTCAATTTTATAATAAAAGCCACGCTATTTTTCGAGCAAGTGAAACATACAAGACAGATTACATTACAAAGACTCCGCATATTATAAATATACATGTAATATCTCTAAATCTATGACAGAGTGTAAAGCTGTGGCTTTGAATAATGGAAAATTGCAAACATGAATTCTATCATTTCAGGACACATTCTAAAATTAATTAAATATCCAAATTTACGTGACATACCATGTAGTTATAATGTCAACAATATTATATAATAATAATATATATTCATAGATTTCAAAATATTATTTCAATTGAACTAAAATATATGCACCTCTAGCGTAAAATATATAATAGGTGTGTTGATTAATCATGTTAACAATTACAAAGTCATTATTTTAAGTTACAGATTTACAGCACATGTCATAGACATAAATACTTCAAACTAAAGTGACAGCTTGCATATATTGAAATAAAATTCCACATGAATACTTTGTGTACTAAACATTATCATGGTAGTCAAGAAAACAGTGATAGGAAAAAAAACATTGGGCCTTTATTCGTAATTGGCATCACAATGCTAATCTGAGAAGAAAAAAAAACAGAGATGATTTATAAGAGAACTGATGATGTATGCTTAGCTATGAAGTGCACTTATGATCACTATCTTACTACTAGCCTGTACAATTCCTCAGAACTATCATTATATGAGCACCAGTGGATTTTCGCAATAAACTAACTATAAGGGGTCACACTATACAATGATACACAACCCTTGTAACTCATATCACAAAAATGTTCTACTTATCTCCATAAGGGGTGTAAGTGCATAACACTATGATATGTCAAACCAACAATCCAAATTCTCTTTACAATTGATATTTTACAGTCTGGAATGAAAATCTTGCATTGGTGATACTCAAGTACAATTTCATCTTACATTTCCTCATCGTTATATCATTTTGAAGAGCTATTACATACACCATAGTTATTATCACAGCACTATACTTCAGTAATTCCTGAATTCAGTGATAGACAAATTAATTAAATGATTTATCTTAAATGAACTTCAAGGTAGTTTTATTTTTGATATTCATGTTTGCCAATAAAAACCTTTTACAATCAACATAACATCCAAGAAATGCTTTTATAAAAACAAACAACATATATAATCTTGGCAAAAGTCTGTACAAAAACTCGGTAACAAATAATACATTCAGTAACATTCTTTGTTCTGCTTGCTTGGTTACAAACAATTATGACAACAACAGCGATGATGCGTCACCGCGCAACAGCACAGTGGACTGGTGGTTTGCTAAGCAATATAACAGCATGATCATCGTGGTGCCCGAGAGTTGGGGTGTCTATTCCATACTTTGCTCCTGTTCCTCCTCCTCCTCCTCATCATCATCATCATGACCACCGTTGCTGGCGCTGTCCAAACTTTTTGCAATCTTTTCTGGGATCTTGTTAGTTTTGTGAGTAGGTGATTCCACTCCAAACACACCTTGATAAAAATATGGAACAACACTTAAAAACAATTTATATCCCCCCCATTTTTTTATATATAATATAGTTAACACCATAACAAACTTTTATGTAATGTTGCCAGTTTTACTTGCAAGGCTACATAAAACAGGGCTTTAGCTAGGAATTTCCAGCTCATGGTGGACAAATTTGGGTTTCTGGTAATCTTATGAGGTCCCAATATAACTGTCTGTACTTGGATAAGTTTATTTTGGGGGTCCAAGAGATGAACAGCAAATTGACAATAAGAGTTCCCAGCCAGAAAATGCACAAGGAAATCTTGTTTCTGCAGCACACAACATGTTTATACCATGAAAGACGCTTAAGTTTATGGAGTTAAACACTAGGAAATGCATTTACTTTATTTTGTTATTAGCCAAAAGGTGTCAGGATACGTGTTTAAAGTTAAGAATATGAAGCAACAATATATCATGAATTTCAAAGTGAAGTTCTAAATTATTAATTAAAATTTCTGCATATACATTTCCATTCCATCTGAAATTTGTGTATCAGTTTTTTCATAGCCTTAAATGAGTTAAGACATGCATTAAGGATTTCAAGTATACATTTGTGGCTTGTGGCGCACGTACCTTTAATTTTATTTTTCCTGAACTCGGTGATTAAGTTGTCGGGTAATCTTGTCCAGTGAAATTTACACAAGTCTTCATCGGCTGGCAAGGTTTCAGAGAAGGCTGGGGAGTCATACGCATCACGCATGTATCGCCACAAATGTTTCATATCTGATGAAATTTCATAGCCTCTGAAGTACTGTATAAAAGTAATGTTGTCAACACAGTTTGAATAATTCATAATATTGAATAAGTGCTTTTTAAGAGTTTGGCAAGTTCACAATGTTTGATTTATGGCAGAAACATAATAACATGATTTAATAACTGCTTTTGATGTAAAAGGAATCATAATTCCTCTATGTGGAAGAGTTAGACATAAATGGTTTGTCTGACTCTGAAATAATCAAACTAATCCTCTGTTTCATCAATAAAAGGAATCTTCATGTCCAAGGAAAAACAGATCTTATTTAAAAATATGGCCCTTGATAAATGTGTGTAATCAAAATGTCCCCTGATTGACCTGATCCAACATACACTTTTATTGCCTTGGAATGAATTCATCGATTAGTAACACTGTCACATGAACTATAACACTTTGAAATCAGATCACAGAAACAAAACCTTTTACACACACCGACTTGCAACTATTCAGGGGTGAGAATGGCAGAAGGCAAAAATTTCTGAACTACAAATGTATACACTGGGGGTCCAGGGGGTCCTGTAAAGCTCTTGGTTTGAATAATTTTAAGTTAACAAGATACTTGCATTCAAACAGATGACTTTTTTTGCTTAGGAGAAAAAGACATCAACATTTTGCATAAAACCCCTGTTTATTTTCACATGATAATTTCACTTAGCCCAAAATAGATGAACAGCATACCTCTCCAGCTACGATGATGTGCTGGAGGCGTGGCAACAGAAAGCAGTCAGTGTACGACAGCTGGTCTCCCTCCAAGAACGTTGTGCCATTCGATGCCAAGTGATCATCTACCTTTTGTAGGGTGTTTGTCAACACAGCCTCTGACTTCAAACCTTTCAGGAATCCATTGAATTGCTAAAAGTGTATGAACATACAGGAATGTAAGAAGTAAAAGTACAAAAGATTAGCATCCTATCACAACCATAGAAACCATTTTGTGTGTAACTCAAGACACAATTTTTAAACATGGGCTGTCGCGTGCTTGACTATTAGACACGGCTTTAGACATTAGGCTTGTCTACTAGACACGGCTTTTAAGTTGAAAGATTGCAAAGTTTTGGTGAAACATGCATGGATCAAAGTAAAATTAGATAACATGCAAAACCGTAACAGTCCAAAAATAAAGGACAATAATTTGCATTATACATGTGTATGCAAGATAATGTTATCTTACTTGATTAATCAAGTAGGTTTGATACTTGGGAATACATGTCTAAAGTTTCAAATGCAATTCATGCTGTATTTGCTGAGATATTGACTTAAATGTGGTTACATGCAAAACCTTAACCAAGGTGTGGTGCAAATGCCACCACCGATGCAAGGGTGAGTAGTATAGCTCTCCTTATTTGTCCAATAGCCTAGCTCATAAAGGATAAACAAACAGTCACAATGAACAGCAAGGGCTAAGAAATGACAAATTCAATAATGACACAATTTTGAACAGAATGCCTGTAAGCGATACCTGACAAAGCATTGAAAATGCATGATTCACATGACATATTTGATGAAACTTTAACTCTGTAACAGCAAATGCACAGTCACAAAGATATATATTATATATCATAAAACAGTTGATACTTACTGTTGTAATACCATCAACTTTTCCTAAGATGTGGTCTTTTAAATTTTTGGGTCTTTTCAAGTGTGGGCAGTCAAAATTCACAGAATCAAAGAAGTCTTCCACTTTATCAGCTGACTCTGGCATAACACCGGCTATTGACTGTCCATTGGTGTCTTTTCCACTAATACCCTCAACAAATGGGTAAATCTTAGCTCTGTTTTTATCTTTAAAGTCTGCTGGAGGATTAACTTGGCTGACAGTCCACACTTTGAAATCCACATTTTTCTCTTGAGCTAGAATGTAGGACAGCATAAATCCCTGTTGACTCATCGGACACGCCCCTTGTGTCTCATTGTCAATAAGTGATGCCTGCAAAACACATACAAGTCAATTAGACTATAGAGTTAATATATATATATATATATATATATATATGTGGGATTTGGGGCTTGCTCAAATTCTAGATTCTATACAGCAGGGATTGTTGATTTTTTTATGTCAAGCACTTGTGTTAGAATAGGGGCTTGTTGACCTACATTGTATAAGTTAATGACTGGAATACAGTTTAAAAGTGAATACATTCATTTTTCATTTAATAAAACCTTACCAATCAAACAGTCTCTAAAAACCTTATTAGCTTAACTGGGAATTTTTCTATATGGTTTATACTTGACTGACTTTAAGAGTATTTTCTAACCACATCTTCGGGCAACATTAATTTCACTGTATATCTATAAAAGTTGGACAGGTTTGGACAATTTGGTATTAATCCTTCTGCAAACAAACTTCCAGGTTACAAGCATATATAACCCAGACTCAGTATAAAAATAATTGGAATAATTGAATTTACTTTTCCCTCCAGTTAAATTAGGTTTTTAATTTTACCTCTAGCTTGTGGGATTTAGGACCATTTTTTTGCTTCAATCAATGTTATCAACTCTGATCAAGATATTTTGCACATACACATTCTGACCAAATAAGGTGCTGATTGCACAAAAGGCTTCTAGAGTTATTGTTTGGACAAATCCAACTTTACGTAATTGCTAAAATTAAAGGGCCATTACTCTAGAATGACTCAAGCGATACAACTTGTTATCAAACATGTACAAGATATTATGTCAATACCTATTCTGACCATATTTGGTGATGTTTGGACAAGAGATTCTTAAATTATTGATTGGACAAGACCAATGTTAGGTAATTTCTATAATTAAAGGGTGATAACCTCTTGAGTGACTAGAACAATATGGCTGGTTATTGAACTTTTCCAAGATATTATGCTCATACAGATGCTGACCAATTTTTTGATAGTTACAGAAATTCAATCTTGATGATTTTGAGTGGCGACAAGTTGATCAAATCCATAACATGGTCCAGTCCATCTCAGTTGTTTTGTCCCAAAGATACACGAAAGAAGGCCCCACCCACAAATACCGACCACCACTGCTGACAGCAGTTACTGTTACTAGTCTAAAATATTAGATGTGTTATACGGGATTCTTCCAATCCCTAACGTCTAAACGGGAATGTGCAAAAAACGGGGGTGTTTTAAAAATATTGAAATTGTTTTAAGTGAAGTATTTTATGGTTGAAATTGATCATAAAGAGTTATATTCATATTTTACCATGTAAGTGAAATGCTATTTTGCACTAAACAAGCATTTTATGCATTAAAACAAGTTGTTTACCTTTCCAATAAAACGAAAGTTGACTGACACAGAAAACAATTATGCAAAGGGGAACAACTCGATACAATCGTAATAACTCGGCCTCCTCCGACAAAGCTTCGAGATAGACCTCGTTATACAATCGTAACAACTTGGCCATGGCCGAAATGTTCTGAGCGATTTAAAACTGTGCCCTGAAGCCTTGCAGGTGCCCTTCATGTATATATCGTTATGTTTTGACAGAATGAAATGAAGAAAAGCCGTCAAACTCATATTTATAAGTTGGATATTTATTTTTTGTGTACGGAACTAATATAAAATAACATTATCTGGTAATATTTCTTGTTTTTATGATATTTTATAGACTCTATATGCTTAAACCCGGAATCCTGATCGGAACAACTACCCACTTTTGATACTAAACAATTTGTACGTGAAGGATTTGCCATATCAAAAATCTGTCAACGTACAATTATTTGGACTATTACTGTTACCTGATCGATGATGATCCACTTTACTTTTAAAACAGATATGCAACTGATAAATTCATTCAGAACTTATTATATTTTTCAACTTGAATAACTACAGCGTTTGGTCAATGCACTCTATACAAATGGTTAAAATTGGGTCAGGAGACTCAAGAAGACAAAATTTTCAATTTTAAGAAACCCGTAAGTTCAAAAGCACATACCCGAATGTACAGGTCATATTTAGGGATGTCACTGGTCTCGTCGGGAGCCTGAGTCCCATTGGCAACATCTGTGCCGTCGCCACTCATTTTCAAGCGTAAATCACACTAATAAACAACAAAAATAGTTTGTTTTTAAAAGTAACGGCCTCGCCCCAAAAGTTATGGTAGCTGCGCATGCGTGAATAAGCGGAAACACTTCTACGTCACACGCAGGTGAAAATCTCACAAGTCTATGCAGGTTATAAACCACTAATTGTGATTCAATCTTATTTAATGAAGGGCCGCGGATGGAGTGGGATCGGGAGGGAATTCCCCACACGTTGAGAATGCGTTGGCTGGTCCGGTATGCTAGCGGACTACGGGTACATTCTACCATGCTATTTTTAATGCAGGATTCGCATTGGTGCGTTTTCCTCTATATCTTTGAATTAATTTTAGCAACAACAACAACAACACGCACGCACGCACGCACGCACGCACGCACGCACGCACGCACGCACACACGCACACACACACCAATAATAAAATAATAATACTATAAAAACGCTCGAAAGAATTTATGGCTTTTATTTTAAGCTGAAAACTCTACCCATTCAGTTTAAAATGCATTATGGATTTTTTAATACCATTGTCGAAACTTCCGGCGTGCGTTAGTAGCAGGCACCATGCAGTATTGGTCATCGTCAGCGCCTCTCTCGATGAAGTTACAATGTATCGTTAACATCTAGGCTGGGATACTAGTCGTGGTCACGAGTTAAAAACAACAACAACACACACTTATCACCTCTCTGCCATCGTTGTTATACTAAAGTTATACGGTTAGAGCTAAACATATAAGGATAGAACATGCTGTAGTTGGGGTCGAATGAAGGGCCCAAGATACTCGGTAAACCTCGTTTCCGCAAATAATCCTACACTCGGTTTGGGATAAACCTATCTTACACGAGCGACCATGGGAGAAACTTGTAATCTTCCTGTTTGTGTGTGTGTGTGTGTGCGTGTGCGCGTGCGTGTGCGCGTGCGCGTGTGCGTGTGCGTGTGCGTGTGTGTGTGTGCGTGTGTGTGTGTGTGTGTATACATATTGAGCAATAGGACTCACTTTAACAACTTTACATACAAGGGTCTCCCGATATATAAATTGTTGCTAAAATGCATTACCGTTAGATAGGCTTATAATTGTAGAATTTAGGTGGTTAACGGGTTTCTATAAAATTAATTTGGAAGTAAGTAAATGTACACCAATATTCAAGCAAATCTGATTAGCAATGATCGACGGCTTAGGGGGGCGTCCAGTTTTAAATCTAGAGGGAGCATCTGCAGTATTGTGACGTATGTGTAGTAAATTGTGTTCTTGCCAGCTGCGCATAAGCGGCAATTTACTCTTAACCCAATATCGTTTCTAACGCAGTTCAAAATCGACGACTTCAAACGCAAGATTTGAACATTTATAGACATTTCTTGCAACTTGCAAATGCTCAAGATTTCAGTATTTGACGTAGTTTTACTAAATCCATCATTCTGTATAACGCGATGATACATTTTATGTGTATGGGAATGCATACCGGTACTATCAAATTTGTCTGCAGACATAACTACGTGTACAGCAATTGTATCGCGGTTATTTAAGACAATCACATGCAGGTGCCTGCTGCAACCACACAGGCGGATGAACACTCATCCGTTGGCAATGGCATGGTCTCATAGGTATCCACACGGGTCGGAATGTATCATGAAGCAAGAAATACCGTTAAAAGGATAAATGGAATGAATATTGCAGTATGTTAAATATAAAAAAACCCGCAAAACAACACTTCAGAAATGCATGACTGACAGAAAATATGTGTTTATACATTTATCACGTATTTTGTTTTCATCGTAGTGTAGAAATTCGCTATAAATTAAAAAAATCACCTTAGTTACAATCATTAAATCTAAGCTTTAAAAGACCTAGATGTTCCGATTGGATATCAACTCAACTGAATTCAACTCAACTAAAACAACATTAGTAGTCTGTCCAGTTTGCATACAATTGCAAATACACCAACGATTAAAACGCATACGACATTCCAATGGTAATCAAACAAAGCAATGTATAAAACAAAAATGTTTCATTTTAAGTCAAAATGAGCAATAATGTAAGGATTTATGTTTTAATATAATTATTAATTGTGCCAATGAATATTTTTTAAGACTGTAAGAAAACTGAACGGATCAAAAATACATATTCACACTTAAACCTATCAAGCCACGTCTCTGATGTCTTGCATCAACATTAGTCTATATGGATACATGTTTGCAATTGTCAATACGGATAAATTTTAGTTTTGAAAAAAGAAAAAGATTAGTTAATGATATTCAACTTTACTTAAAATTTGTCGTCAATAACCGTTTTGATACGTGTAAAACTTTCAAAACGTCATATAAAACGAATAAGCCTAATGTTTAAAACAGGAAATTAAAAAAAAGTTATTCTCTTCGTTTTTTTGTATTGACTGGTCGCCGGTCATACGAGTTCGTTATTTTAGAAATTTACTTGCTGTGAAAACGATTTATATACACGCTGTGGTAGTAAATAAGCATGTGAGAATTTACGGGCATATTGTGAATAATAGTTTAAATTATGCATTTGATAACAATTATAAGTGCCTTAACACAACATTAATTGACTATTTTAAATTTAAGTGATATAAAAATGGAAGTACAAAGCTTAATTCACACGATTTTACTAACAAATATAAGTCGCAGTAACGAAATTAACACAATTTAAATTTAACTGATATAAAATGAAAGTTCAAAGCGTAATTCACACGATTTAAAACAAACATTAATGAATAAAAGTAGGCCGAAAAGGATCAGGCCGAAATGATATCTCGGCCTAATCGACCCGACACCAATAATTTTATCGGTGATAATGCAAGGTACCACTCTAAATAATTTACGCATGCCAAAGACGACCGAGTAACTACGATCTAGAAAGTTGATTAAACCGTCATAGTTCGGCTTTGCCGTGATTATTCGGAATGTTAACAATTGTATATATTGTCCCATGACTTTATTGAGCCAATTGGGTATCGATATTTTTCACGTATTATACATTAAATAAAACCCATTCAGCCGCGTCTTTGATGCCTAGCATCAACATTCGTCTTTTTCACATCTTGAATGCTGTACATATCCTAGCTACACACGATTTATTATAGGCTTGTGAGATAGCCTAAACATAACTTTAATAGCGAAATAAAGAATCGTTATCAGATGCAAAAAAGCAACAACAAAAACTGTAATATTAAATCAATTAATTAGTTTGAATCTCTCAGGAATCCATCTTACCACAAATAGTCAGTTGCAAATGATGCATTGTCATTATGGTATTTGAACACCTTATTTCATACGCATATCTTTGCTTATACATTTCTGTCGCACATGAGATAAGGGCATACAAAAGATGATTGAAAAGTGCCCAATATATCATAGAAGTCGAGTAGGCTTTTGTTTACTGAACAGTTCTCCTAAATCACTTAACTACTCCCACATGAATAAATATGACAACAATTTCTTATCTTAATTTCTTAAGTTCAATACGCCAACATGATCGCTATACATTTACAGATTGCATTGTATACTGGCTTTGCGAACCGTTGTTTTGCTTGAAATGTCACATTTATCCAAACATGTGAAAGCAATTTAAACTACTTATTTGTGTATAAAGTCCCCCCCCCCCCCCCCTTTTCGGTAAAATGTTCCCATTCTTACAGCTATGATCAGTTATGAGTTGAAATAGGAATGATGCAGTGATGAAACTAGGTTTGCAGGCAGCTCGTGTCAAGATTGTGCAAAAACATTTTTTACCTCATGACGTAAATCATGAAAGATAGCAATTATGTAACTTAGCAAGCAAGTAACTCATACACAGCAAGTTCATGTGGAGATAAACCTTGGGATTGTATTTGGTTTTGGGGTGGCAATACAAAATCTACCATGATTACTGTTGTTGTTTTTTTAAATTATTTCCTGATTCATTGTTGTTTTTACAGTGTTGGCTCCAACACCTGTTTCTCTGTAGTACGTGTGCTTATTTGTTGTTTACTATTATAAAAATAACATGCTATTTTATCTTCCGAAATATTTCTTGTAAAACAACTGTTGGAAATTAAATATTGAACACATCAATAGTTTAATATAAAATACAAATTCAATATCGCAAAACCTTTATCAAGACGGTGTTAGTTTAGCGATAAGCCCTCCTCAGATCCTGAAGCACACCAAATTCCGTGATCCGAAGACTCAGTGTTGGTGTGTGGTAATTGTTTCATTACAATAAGGTCGACCTCCCCTGCACCGCCTGAAGTGGTATTCTATTTTCACAAATCATTATTTATTTAAGATATACCCCATCATTCCAAAAGACCGGCATGGTTGCATGGTTTAGCCATTGTAAGATCATAATACGCACTACTGGGTACACTGTTAGTGTCCGTGTACTTGTAGAGTAGTTTCTCGTATTGGGACTCCCCTGTACTACCAATTGCGTGTTCTTCAGCTTCCCCAGTGGGCTTAAGCTCGCAAGATGCATCATATAATGGACGAGTTACAATTCCATTCGCATTCGCATGACTCGTTTCAATGTTGTTATATGCCCCAGCCGGCTCGGGTTCATCTTTCTTTGGTGCGTTGTAATATATCTGTCCTGTTGAATGTTCTTAACTGGTGCCAATTCGTTTCGATTTAATTACGTCAGAAAGTATGTGTTCAAGTTTGCGAATGTTCATGGGTTGTTTCACCAAACACATAAAGGCTAGTATAAGAAATTAAAACAATCCACTGACTCAATGCCATTACCGGGATAGTTATTCTAGGCTCTGAATATCTTGAAAACGAATAGAAATATTATATCTTCTAATATAAAAATAGTCACTTCGATTTTGTTTTCAAATGTTCTTTTCCAGACAGTTATATCTAATTCGAACAGATCTTTATACTCATTAATGATATTTGAGATGAAGTCATTTGGTGTAAAACGTTTACTCAATAATATACAGAGATTTTTCAAAGTCAAGTTTAGCTGATCGCGACCGGCAATTATGTTTTATCATGAGTTATATATCTTCATAGATGTTTTGTATTTAAGGGATATTAACATTGCAAAAACACTTAAGATAAGTACATACACAATTACAACCCAAACTAGCTCAGTCTGGTAGTCTGTGTCAGGTTTTCCAGTTTCACTGTCTGTCATCCAAGCACCTGTGCGTCTGTAATTTTAAGGCGTTATGGCTAAGAGGGTTTTCAACTGAACCTGACCTCAATTGGCATTTTAAACATTTTAAAATGGTGCAGTTCTACACATATTTGCACACATTTCAAGTTCTCGTAGTCAAATTTTCACCAAATTTGACATTTTGCCGGAAATTGTGGAAACCAGGAAATTGGCATATTTCGATCAACTGGACAAGATAAATGCATTCAATAGAGATACTTTGCCAGAAAAAAAAGGTGAAATGCAATACTAATTACATTTTTTTTGCCAAAAAGACTTTTTAAACAAAGCATCATCATCATAATCATCATGCTTTATGCGTTGAGCGTCGCCGCATAAACGTGTTCGCCCTGTTTATGCGGTGAAAAACACGTAAAACACGTTTATGCGGCGATGCTGCTATGCGGCGTTACACAGCATGAGCACCGCGGCCTCCCTTACGCCCTTCCATAATATGGTTTCTTATAGCCCCTGTCTATATCATGCGTCGTCATTTTTATCCCGATCTTATTTTCTTGTTTATGATAATTGTAAACAAACTGATTTAAGCGCAATCATCATACATACCGGTCTCTGAAATTGAGTCAAGATATGTTATAACATATGTAGTTTGGCTATAACTGGCCCTTTTTCCGAGTATGGACTCCATACAACGCCACATACAGGGGTTTAACGGCGGTATTCCTGCAAGCATAACCAAATAACAACACTTGCGATGTTTCTCTCGTTGAGGCGTTCGAATAAAAAAAATCATATTGATAGGATGTTCTGACAAGCCACCAACAAACAAAACCTTGTTGCTCAGTATAGTGTGCTCTAATTCCATGAAATTTGCACTGATAATTTACATTGTTTTGTATCCGTGCATCTTGGTTGTATTGTTTTATTGGCGCCGCACTGAAGTGCGCGCCTATTATGGAATGGGAATTTATTTTAGTTAGTGGTAGGAGCGGTTTTTAAGTTGGTTGACAGTTGGGTTTTACTGTTATTTTACAATGATTAAAAAATGCAAATGGGTGGCGATTGCATGGGTGTTAAAAATGCTTTTTGTGGTTGAATAGATAGTCTTCAATTTATCTTCAAAAAATTATTTCGGAAGAACGAAAAATAAGTTTAATAACTGTTCCCGATTCGTTTACGTTTTCCGATTGGCTACTTGAAATATCTGAAATATCATGTGCCGGAAATGTAAAATGTTTGGACCGGTAATTATGTGAATGGGAATAATTATGTTTTATGTTGTTTTGTTATGTTTACTGCATTGATAAACCATGACGTAATCTTTTTTCTTTAATCTAATCGATATTGGAATTAAATGTTCACCTAGCTTTATTTGTTAATGTGTTGAAGGTGACATTGAAAATTTTATTACGATTGTCCCCGAGTTGTAACACATACCGGATGTTGCTATTTTTAGAACCAGAAGGTATTTCCCCGCTATTCATAGGTCAATAATGGAATTTCTACATCGTAGTAGTTCGAAACTCGGGTGATGATTTTATCATGAATATACGTTTAAAATAAGTAAACACTTAAAGTGCACACTGACAGTTGATTACGATACACCTAACAATTTGAGTCATTACAGTAAAACATGGATTATAAGTGAATTATACGCGTAAGAGAAGATTTTCTGTTGAAAAAACGAATGTCAACAATCGGCATGGAACTGGGATATTTGTATCAAAGGGCTATGTATGTAAGTATCTTTGAGTAGTTTTGTACGTTGATGTGTTCAAAAATGTTTGTTTTTTAATTTATCTTTGAAATTCTTAAATCAGTTTTATTTGCTAAATGTTAAGACAGCGTGTTAATATTTTTACATACATGTACTATAATTATATATTTTTATAAATATAAATGTTACACAGATCTACTTATGCACCAGTCAATTGTAACCACGCCCCCCCCCCCCAAGTCGGGGGTATACCGGGGGAAAAGGACCGTGTTTTTACCTTCGAGGTGTCCGGTGTGTCGGGTGAATGCGGTGGTGGGGCGTGGTTACAATTGACTGGTCAATTATTTTTAACATACCATAATACATGAACATACACATTATTTGTTTACAAACTGCATATTTTCAAAATAAACCTGTGAGAAAAGACGTACATGGTTTCGGGCTGGAAGCCACGACAGCTTTGACACTAGCGACATTCATTTGCTTGGTGTAGGTCTCGTTAAAACCCCGTACTGTTGTGAATTATTATCAACCATATGCACAACAACTACACATTTGTGCTTAACCAACTTACTCTTGACTAAAACGGATATTAGTGCAGAATGTATAATTGATACATGTGCTTTTGTCTTTCACAGTTGTAGTTTCTGCCGGTTGATAATCAGAAGTCTAATTTCTTTCAGGTAGGAAAATGACTGAATATTACTAAGTCAACAAATTGGGGTTATGAAGAATTCCAGCCTGCATTAAATACTATGTTGGATCATTGAGACAGATTTGACATCCATGTCTATCCACAAGGCAGTCACATCTGATAGAGATGATGTGAGTATTTCATATAAAACATATTTGAGTTGGTGTTTGTTGTTTTATAAACTCACTGTATTCAATAATCAAGTGGTTGTGGTGGTTGTGGTGGTGGTGATGATGATGATGTTGATGTATGTATCAGCTAGTTGTTTTTTTTAAATAATGTCGAGAAATATTAAACTGTTAATATTGTATTTTGTATATGTACTGTATGGCAGTATTATTATCTACACTAATAAGTTAGAAAGGCTTTTAAAGTACATTTTTTTTCCTTTACAGCACTAAACATTCTAGATGGGTAAAGAACCTAAAGGGGCATGGAAACCAAATCAGCATTGACTCAGCATTGAGTAATTATCATCTGTCCACACACTACAAGTACAAACGCATGGAAACAGACCAAACTTCAAATGTTGAAGAGTGAAGACTTATTGTGAAAAATTCTAAATGTAAGAATACCATTGACAAAATAAAACAAATAGACATTGATTACCTACAGAGACTGTTTACATGTTATAATCATAAAAAGACAAATTAGTTGAGAACTTTCACTCTGGTTGAGAACTTTCACTCTGACATTTTTGGAGGGGCATTACAGCCTACATGTACATAGTGTTCTTGTTTCTTTACATATTTTAATTTGAAAGTACATTCATTGTTTTTAAATCTGAATTCTGAGTTAGTATCATACGAAAATTCATTTATTTGAATGATTACATTTTATGAATAAGTCCAATAAAGCTTTATCAATTTTTACAAGAAAAGGGTTGATTTTTTAAGCATTTTATTAGCTATAAAAATGTATGGTTACATGACATTATGTATATTTTCTTCAAAATTGAACGATAAACTATCATAAATTGTCTTTTAAATTGTTCATTAGATATCATAGAAAATGTTTAAAATGATTTCAGCAGGTTGTCTTATTATTAATTATTTTTTATGAATTTATAAAACTGCTTTATATTTTCAAACATCGAAATACTGCTCTGTTCAGAAGACTCACAAGATCAATCAAAATGATTTTTTTGCATGTGTGTCATTAATGCTGTTCGGTTGAACTTATGTTTTCTGTTAACTGAAGTTTATTTCACCAGAAACTGTTGTGTTTATTTCATATAAAGCTCTGATAATGTGAAGCAGAAATCTAATATAGACAAATATTACTTGTCGCTCTTTGTAGCCCTTGGAGTTTGGGGTTGGGTGTAATGAAACTTAAATAACTATTTTAATTCACGGTAAAATATCTTCAAAATTTTGATAAAAGTCCCATAGTGTACCTTGATAAAAACTGTGTTGTCGGTGAAAGCTTTTTTTAAAGTGTGTATTACTTAAATACCTTAATTCAGTTTAAATAATTATGGCCTTTAATGATTTTTGTTTTCATATAGATTTCCTGTTATATTGAGCTTTGTCAATTTTGTTGTTGTTTTGTATTATGTACAATTACTACTTCTATTTCCTAACTTAATTTTTTTGGTCTCATTTGTCAAATTGAATTGGTACATATTTCATATAAAGTGAAAAACACACACACACTATTTTAAAAGATGCACTCTTACTCCCAAACAAGACTTATCACAATTAATATTATTGTTTTGATTTTTCAAAATGGGTTGATAGATGTCAACCACAATGTTTCCAATGAAGGATTTTGAGTTCGATTTGCTAATAAGAATGAACATAAAACATGGTATTTCTGCCTTGTGATACTATAGTAGACCACAGTCAATCTTTTAGCAATCACCAATCATTTAATATTTGTCATGCTTTCTGCTATTATAAACAGGGTCACAAGCTTGTTATAAATCAGTAAACAATATTTCAGTAAATGCATTATTTAGTAAGTAGTTATTGTTTTATCAGTCAATTTGATATGTGTTATAAATACAATTATATGCAGGGCTTCCATAAAGGAAGTTTGGAAGTATATTACTCCTTAGAAATGGGTTAAAACTTTCAAAATTGATTTCTAGGAAGTACAAAACTTCCATAATTTTGAAGAAAACCACCAAAGTAGAAAGCTTGGAAGTTCAAAATATTCAAACCTTGTGTCAATATTACTTTTATGGTCACAATTTCAATCAGTCTTAAGATAAAATGATTTATTATAATATAAGTCTTTGAATTTGGCAAGTTAAAGTTACAAATTACTTGATTTTTAACATTATAATTGAAAAATAGTGGAAAAAGATATTGTATTCGGGAAATTTTAACATCCATATTTCAGTGTAAAACTTCCAAAATTGATGGACAGGAAGTTGATACTTCCAGTTTCAAATATGTATTGATTTCAAATAAGAGTTTCACTTTAAAGATGCTCATTTAAAGATAATGAACAGACACACAAAAACTAGACACATATGATACTAATTGTATGAATGATTATTGTTTAGGTGACCTCTGATTTGTTTTGGAGATATTCATAAATGGGTGTTATTCTTTGTTGTCTTCAGTTTCTTATACATTCAAGGATTTTTATGATTGCTTTTCTGGTATATATTAATTTAATGCAAGTGAAAACACACTTTAAAGTAGACACATTTGATACTAATTATATAAATGATTATTGTTTACATGTACTCTGATTTGTTATGAAGATATTCATAAAGGGGTGTTCGTCATGTTATTATACATTTTGGACTTGATTTAGTATTGCTTTTCTGGTATATATTCATTTAATGCACAAAGAAGTTATTTTAAGTGTTCAGTATCACTTTCACACATTGTTTACCATTATTTTGTGCATATTTGGCCTATTTATGCTTATATGTGCATTGTTGTATTTCAAAACCTTTGTGAAAAATAGAAACAGTATTATTTCTTTCATGCATAGTCTGATACATATTCAGTTTGTATGCAATTACTTTTATCATATTTGAAAAATTTGCCATTGTCCTATAAGACACATGCTATTTTTGTGTTAATATCACTATCAACTAAAAACATCCATTTTCAACTCTTCTTTACCATGTAAATGGAGAAGTTAACATTATAACTCCATTGACCAGTTTTTTTATGCAATTTGTCCAATTTCATACATTTTAGTATTATTAAACAGCTAAAAACAAGGCATGTTATGTTATAAATGCATTTCATCTAGTAAACAATGTTCTCTTTTTATATAACAGTTCAATAATTATGTTCTATTTATGTTTGTAACTTTCATATGAAATGATAATGTTTATTAAAGTACTACAAAAATTGTTATTTCATGTCACTTCTTCATGATGAATTCCCCATATAATCAGGAAACTTATTCTTCCCTTTAAGTTGTCATTCCAGCATGGTGACTTTGCCCCCTCCCCCTAAATGATTAGAACTGCAGTGTACAAGAACAATAACTCTATTTCAGCGAATTGCAAGAGTTATTCCCTTTGTTTCTTTTCCTGTCCGTAGCATAACAAGAAAACTACTTTTTGGAATTTCATTAAACATCATTCAATGGTAAAGCACAACAAGAGGAAGTGCAGTGCACAATGACTGTAGCTGTATTTCAGCTAATTACATAATTATTGCCCTTTGCCTCTTTTTCTTGACCAGAGCATTACTTTCAAAATACTCATGGTATTGAAATAAAACTTGGTATATGGATAGGTGGCAATGACAAAAAGTACAGTGCACAAGCACCCTAATTCTGTCGTGTTCATTAATGTACCACACCCCTCATGAAATATTCAACTTGAAACTCTTCAATTTCAATGCCTTAGCCAATGTTGTTAAGCAGAATACTACAAATATTTTGAGAATTTCATGGATGCGGTTCGATGCATTGTAATATGCTTGTTGGCCTTGACATTCCTTGTTTTTCAACATATAACAAATGCATAAACTATTAAAAGGCGCCCTTTGATACTTTGCATCAATGGTCTTTCTTGTTATCTATATGGATACATGTTTGCAATTGTCAATGGGGAAGTGTATACGGATAAATTTTATTTATGAAAAAAAGAAGATTTGTTAATAATATCAAATCTTATTCAACTTTAGTTAAAATTTATCGTCAATAACCGTTTTGATGCGTGTAAAACTTCCAAAACGTCATATAAAACGAATAAGCCTAATGTTTAAAACAGGAAATTAAAAAAAAGTTATTATCTTCGTTTTTGTATTGACTGGTCGCCGGTCATACGAGGTCGTTTTTTTTAGAAATTTCCTTTTGTGAAAACGATTTATATACATGATGTGGTAGTAAATAAGCATGTGAGAATTTACGGGCATATTGTGAATAATAGTTTAAATTATGCATTTGATAACAAATATAAGTGCCTTAACACGACATTAAATGACTATTTAAAATTTAAGTGATATAAAATGGAAGTACAAAGCTTAATTCACACGATTTTACTAACAAATATAAGTCGCAGTAACGAAATTAACACAATTTAAATTTAACTGATATAAAATGAAAGTTCAAAGCGTAATTCACACGATTTAAAACAAACATTAATGAATAAAAGTAGGCCGAAAAGTATCAGACCGAAATGATATCTCGGCCGAATCGGCCCGACACCAATAATTTTATCGGTGATAATGCAAGGTACCACTCTAAATAATTTACGCATGCCGGAGACGACCGAGTAACTACGATCTAGAAAGTTGATTAAACCGTCATAGTTAGGCTATGTCAGTGTTTATTCGGAATGTTAACAATTGTATATATTGTCCCATGACTTTATTGAGCCAATTGGGTATCGATATTTTTCACGTATTATATTCAATAAAACCCATTCAGCTGCGTCTTTGATGCCTAGCTCAACATTCGTCTTGTATATGATTGAGTTCAGTATTCCATTCGTCCCTTAACATGCCAATGTAACAGTTTGTTTCAGGTATTCGTGACATTTGTTCAAACAGTACATAATGGTTGAATTTTGTTTCCATCGATCATAACTACAATGACGACGACGGTGCTGACGACAACGACGGTGCTGATGACAACGACGATGCTGACGAAAACGACGGTGCTGACGACAACGACGGTGATTGCGGTGAGAAGTAGGATGTTGATCGTCGGGTAACACGAAACGATTTTGTAGGATTTTAATACCTTTATACAGTGTTAGTTGGTGGTTTTCCTTGTTTATGCATGTAGGCTTGATAGAAGTTTAACAAACCAACTGTTTTCCTCAACATTAGGGTACATGCTTGTTAAATGATTTTAATCTCAGTCGAAGGAATAATGAAGGCAGTGGTTTTCTTTATGTTATCATTTTTCGCAGGTAAGTGTTTTATTACATAACTTCATAACTGTCTATATAGAAATTGTTATGTAACTCTTTGTAATTTGGCATACACATCATGGAACAATAGCTCTAAAATATATTTTCCAGTAATATAATATAACAAAATCACTATCGACTTTGGAGTGTTAAGTTTTCCGCTTCAAATCACAAAATACATTTTTTACATGTGTTTAGTTACTTTGGTCGAAAATCAGTACCTCGATGTTTATCATGAAGTGGAATTGCCAAATATATATACTGTTATCCAGAAACGTAAGTTATGATGTTTAATATATCATCGTTTCCCTGTATTTCCAATACATTGCGTCTATTTTTTCTCCAGTATGACTTATATTGAATAAATCTACTAGCATGAGGTTAGCAATTGTATTGTACATTATAAGAGATGAGAACTAACTATTAAGATGAAAATGAAGTGTGTACGATAAAAACACACTCCTATTTACAGAAATTATTCACTAAATATTTCATGAGACATTCAAACGAAAGCAGGAAGTTGAAATAGCAAACGCATACGCCTTTACTAGATATAATCAACCAAGTAAAAATGAGGGACTTGGGGAATGGTATTAAAGGTGTCGAGACTGATCTTGAGGAATTAAGGAGGTGATTGCGAGATCATCAATTGAAATGACGTCAATACTGAACATGGCTTATGCGTTAAAACTTAGATCGAACTGTTGATGTTTGTTATGTGCAAGAAGTGTGGTTTTAACAGAAACAATTATTATTACTATTATTATTAGAGTGTATTATATCGTTACGAAAGAAAAGAAACCCGATTGGTCTGTGAATTCTGCAAACAATAAGTCACTAACAATCTGTTTATTAATGTCTCAAGTATTAAGTGGTGAATGAAGCTTGATGTGAAGGCAATACTACAGTATTGAAGAAGTTGTTGCAACATGTATTGACTTACTAATACTATATATATCATCCATTCGTACAAACTATAAACCATGCTTTCCATCGTTATACACTCCTCAATTCATAGATATTGACCAGCCAAAAACATTTTGGTAGTGGAAAAAATAAACATATTTTGAGCAGGTGTGATTAAAAAGTTGCCTCTTATATTTTGAGTTATATAGTACATTTGTTCTAATAGGCTATTTATGTTTCACAATGTCTCATTTTCATCGACAGAAAATAACCCAAAATTACCTATCTTCCGACAAAAGCACGATTAACGAAAGGTAATGTTGCTGGTTGCAATAAAAATGGATTTCCTTATATAGAGTAAGCCCCACAAATAGGGGATTTACTGAAATAAACATATATTTTTAATACACATTACACAATTTATCCAAATGTAAAAAAATATTTTTTACATTTAAGTGTGTTTGTCATTCGAATTCAATAGTTTATACAACACTTAAGATAAAATCAAGCATTTAAACCAGAATGACAATTACAGCAAATGTAAAGCCTGTCCTTGTAAAGCACACACAAGAGCTGTATATTGTATTGTAACATTATTATGTGTGATGCAAATCTGTCTTGATTTTGGGGCCTGTTGTTCCTATTGGCGAAACACTTATACTTTTTTTAAGTTTAATAAAGTTGAGTGTGTTTCATTTAAGTCACTTATCCATAACATGTAAAATAACGTAACTAAAAAAAAGAAACAAAAGAAACATACAGCTTATATTTAACCACGTGTACACTATTAGCAATGCTTCTTTGGTAATTAATAAGTCTTCAGGTACGCAGGCTCATTTATTATAATGATAACATTATATATATCTGTTTACTACAACTTCCATATGGAACTATTTTCATTAAACAGCAACAGGACGTGATATCACAATTAAACAGGAGGTATCGTCATAGTGTGCTCTCACTCCAGTCCGCGCGTTGCTGTCATGTTCTGTCGTGCAATAAAACATTGATGTGTGTCTTATTTTGTGTAATGGAAAAGCGATCGCTATCAAATTAGAACAAGCAACATACGATGAGGGAATTATTGAGTTTAAACCCCACTTTTAGTGTTGTCCATGCAAGGAAGTTTCCTCCGTATTAGTCATTATACTTTGAATTTTAAATGCGCTTTACGCTTATGAAGTCAACTTGTTTTGCAGAAACAGCTTCGACAAGCGTTTCCATATCTGCGGTCACTAAAGTTTCTGCTTTAACAACTGAAACACAAAGTTCAACACAGTCCGAGGGAACTTCGAGACCATTATCAGTTGTACTTAGACGTGCGCACAAATTACTATTATTACATTTAAGTATTTTTGAAAGTAGAATTCTATTTTTATTCAACACCTTATATAAAATCAAACATTAAAACATACAGCAAAGAATGCTGTTTTAATTTTAGGGCCTGATGTTCTAATTGGTACAACAATTAAATGTTTCATAAATTTTATTATTCAGTTTAATTAAGTGTGTTTGATTTTGAGTGACCTACCCATAACAAGTAAAACAGCACATTTGTGAGTCCAGGAGGTAAAACATACACTTATAAAATTATAATGTACTACGTGTACACTATTTGTAGTGTTTTCGAGGCTATAAATAGCACTTCAGGTACGCAGGCTTATTTATAATAACGTTAACAGTATATATCTGTTTAGTGCATCAACCATAATGTTGCACTTTCATCCTTGAACAGCAACAGGATATGATATCACAAGTAAACAGAAGGTTGCGTTATAATGTGCTCTCACCCTCAGCGCGTTGTCATCAAGTTATGTCGTGCTATAACGGAACAGCGACCGCTATCAAGTTAAAATTTGCAATATATCAGTTAAAACTTAAGTTTTATCGCCTATGTAAGCATTGTCCATGCAAGGAAGTTTCCTCCGTATTAATCATCAATCTGTGAATTTTAAATGCACTTTACGCTTAAAACGTCCACGTCATGTTTTCCAGCAACATCTTCGATTACTTCTGATGAATCGACAGGCGTATCTACGTCTGTGGTCACTCCAACAGATTCGGCTGTAACATTTTCTACGTCTGTGGTCACTCCAACAGTTTCGGCTGTAACATTTTGTACGTCTGTGGTCACTCCAACAGTTTCGGCTGTAACATTTTCTACGTCTGTGGTCACTCCAACAGTTTCGGCTGTAACAACTGAAACACAAAGCTCAACACAGTCCGAGGAAGCAACTTCGAGTCCATTATCGGTTGTATCTAGAAGTGAGAACAAATTGCTATTTTTACATATAAGTATGTTTGTCAGTTAAATTGAGTTGTTATACAAGACTGTAGATAGAATCAAACATTAAATCAGAAATAAAAATAATCCAAATGTAACGCATGTCCTTTTACAACACACACACGCACGCACGCACGCACGCACGCACACACACACACACACACACACACACACACACACACGAGCTGATTATGGTCCCATATTGAATGCATTTGGTAGGCTGTTTTGACTTTAGGGCCTGACATTCCAATTAGTTCAACTATTAAATTTTTCATATATTTTATTATTCAGTTTGATTCAATTGAGTGTGTTTGGTTTTGAGTCACCTATCCATAACAAGTGAAACAACACAGTTGAGAGTCCATCAAGTAAACATACACCTTTTAATATAACACGTGTACACTATTGACAATTGTTCTCGGTTATTAATATCGATACAAGGATAACCATTAATTTGGTATTTAAATATACATTGGTCTAATCAAAACATACATTTTTCAGAGTCAGTGCCAGCATCAGTCATAGCGGGTCCTATAGGTGTAATTATCTTTATAGTCGTGGTAACCATTGGACTGGTGGTCTTTTTCAGGTAAAGCAATTATGTTTCACCACACATGCCTGGTAAAACATTATCGATGAAGGGGGATTCACTTAAAACAAGGCATTATATATATATATATATATACATTATGTAACATTGTATCTGCAAGACTCATTTTTGCAGACGGAGTCACAATTATGCATTCACAGTACTTGATGTACATTAACAACTCATGAAACCCTCGCAAATGAAATAGGTTTATTGTAGTATTTCCGTTTCAGGCAAAGGAAACGGCGTTATGACGCGAAGTATATATGTAATATCCATTATAACCAAGCCTATGATGAACATGGTGCACCGTCTGCAGACAACGTGTCGGCTTCTTCCAAAGATAGTGGATTTGGTAAACATGAATCTGTGGAAGGCGAAATGATGGATGGCGATTACAACACATTACGGCTACACTTTCCTGTGAACAACGGACCACAAGGAAACACGTCCAACCGCATGGACGAATATCTTACTGCTGATTCGACGTATTCGCATATTCCTAGCTCTAAAGAAGCCTTGTTCGACAATACATACTCTCACATGTCCAATGTCGCACCTGGTAAGAAACTAAAGCCACAAGGCATCGATACAACATACAACCACTTGGGAAAGTCTAATTCTAGCAAACTTAAAGTCAGAACAGAAGAAACAAGCAACGACACATACAGCCACGTACAAATGAATCCTTTTCGTCCAGCGGCAGACCAAGACGACCAGGACGATAATTATTCACACATTAACCAAGCTGGATTGAATGCCCAAATGCCAAACGCAGTAAAACAACGTGCTGTTGCGAAGGAATCGATGAATACAAATGCCGAATATGCTGAGGTGAATTATGTAGATATGCTCATTGACAAAGGGAAGAAACAGCATGATGATGCTCAAGCTGAAAAAGCTTCTACGACGACTGCAGAGGATGAGAACGAATATGAAGGTCACACTTATTTTGTTCTGGAGTCCAATACTGGCCAGCATCCTAAACAAGCTCGATACGACTATGAAGAAGTGGCAACGCCAGATAAAGACCATACCGAGTTCCAGGTTGTTGACTCCCCAAAGGATACACAACACGAGTACTTTGTCATTAAGCCTAGTAAATGAATTATGAATGTTACACAAAGACAATTCATCAATGAAAGTTTACACATTGTAGAATCGTTACGCAAAACAAAGAGTTATAATCACGACCAAGGGCTCTTTTCAATAAACACGATATGTCATACATACAACTGGATAGCTGGGTCTCAGGCGTCTCAAATAAAATATAATTGGTCAGATTTTTTTTTCTATATGTGTATTAAATTCTATCTTTTACATACGAGTGTTTTACGCATTCCTTTCGCGGTATCGAATGATGTAAATGGGATTGAAAGTACTCTTTGTATGTAAGTAAGGGAATGAGAGATTACTATAAATAGCACGTGTTGTACTTATTGTACCATTGACTGGTTTTGACACTTGCATGTTTACTAAGCAATTTTAACAGTTTTTTTGTGTGTGAAAAACAAAACTAATATGTATAATCTAACGTATGCTTTGGGAAGAATGAGTTACATCTTTCATATGTGTATATTATTACGTTTGTGTATGTCTATTGATGGAATGATGTTTAGTTTAGCAACTAACATGTTTATGATTAATGTACTTAATAGTATGGTCGCTATTCGTTGCCAAAAGCCCAGACGTGTATGTGTGTATTTTAGGTTTGTAACATTGATGATTTACCAATTTACATTTTACAACCGCCAACTCATCGGTTGTATGTTAACATTTTACACTGCACATTCTCATTTTTCATTGTACCGATTGGAGTTTTATTCTCGTTGCATCTATTCAACAGACGATTCAGTCGTGTTTATAAAGTTGTGTATGTTAAACACACGTCATTCTGTGAAAGTCACGTGCCGAGTTTTACATTGCGGTGTGTAGAAGACAGATTTCAGTTCGTAGTTCTACAAAGTACATTGTATGGTGGTGACTTTTCATTCGCAGTTGAACATGTTTACGAGATGAATTTAATTTTATTTATAGATAGCTCCGCCTTAACCGTGTCTTAACTCCGCCTTAACCATGTCTTTACTCCTCCTTATGGCTTTCGGAAATTTCCGCTATCACTCGGCTCTATTTAAACCAATTATGGATACTTTGGACCATGGACATTGCGAACCTTATTATGGACATGACGAATCATCTATATTATGACACTATGGACTATGATTTGGAAACAGGATGGATTATAAATTATTTCATGTCGAATAAAATAATATGATATTACAACATGTTTTTGTCTATATAATAGTAATTAATACGCACATATGACATGAAATGAGATGTATGCAAAATGATACTTGACTCAAACACAACAAAATGTAAGTCATTAGCATTAAATTATACTTCAGGAATGAAAAGTCCCATTGTCTTATTTTTCTTTAAAGCTGCACTCACACAGATTGACCGTGTTGACAACTATTTTTATTTTTTGTTTTGGAATTAGCCAATTTTTGCGTAAATGTCTGGATACATGTGGTATAAGACAAAAGATTAGATACAGTTTTTCAGTTTTACGTTCGCAAATTGATGTTTTATGGCTAAAAGTGATACTACAGTAACGTTTTAAGAAAAATGAAAAATGTCGGCAGTTTTCCAAACAATTTAGATCTGTCTTATTATTTGTATAGAAAGCACCATACATGCTTATTAAGATAGTAAATGTATAACATCAGACAAAACTAGGTGGATATCATTATGATGTCCATCAAAAGTTTCGTGGGTTTGCTGGAGCAGGTTTTGAACAGGGACTTGCGTTAGAGGGGCGTTACTTAGGGGCACAACTTTTTGGACATGATCCCTCGAGTGGGCATGACATTAATATGTTTAAAATGTGGGAAGTGGGGTTTAGGGGTATTCCCTCTAGAATATTTTAAATATTTTTAGTCTGAATTGGTGCAGTATGGCGTAATTAAGTACTTTTTTCTGTGAACTATTGACAAAAAAAAAACAACCTATAAGTTTACTTGCGTGCCAACTGGGGGGGGGGGCACAGGCCCTACAGCCCCCCCCCCACTGAACGACCCGCCCATGGTCCACTTGTAAATAAAATAAATAAACAATTTTTGCTTGCTTGGGTATATAAGTAAAAAAAAAACTGACAGTGGCAGTATAAATCTGGGTCCGTGTGCCCAGCTCAGAAACACCCAACTGCAATTGACTAAATAATATTGTGATTTATAACCCATTTAGGAACATTGATCGTCAAAATAAAATAAAAAATGAAGTTAATTTTAGTTTTTATTGTGAAATGAAGAGAGAGTACTCGGACTTACAACCGGGAATTTACAGGAGGTAGGCGAAGATGTTATCTCCCTTGCTTGATTGGACGGAAATAAACGAAAGAAAATCTTATTCGTTAGCTCCGCCCATTCACCTTCGTTTCTTTCGGTGACATTTACCATATAAGGTATAGGCGAAATCGTCTATCCTTGTAATTCTGAACTTGTCAATTCACTTTTGTAAACCTGGACAAGGACTGCAAATGTTCATTTTACGAATGCGAGTGTCGACTGTAGGATTGCAGTTTTACATATGCATGATTCGGCTTTCTAAATTACATCATCATATTGTTAAAGGCAAGTTATACTATCTATGTTTTAGTGAGTTTATACAGGGTAGATCTGACAAATATGCATTTTGACTACTATAATGACAAATGACAAATCAATACGGAAAAACTGACGAATAGAAACAACAAATAGCACGTCTACATTGACAAATGTAAGAGATATTTAGTACGATTACAAAGCACCTGGTGGGAATTACACGTCTGGACTTTTGGCAACAAATAGCCTCCATACTTAACAAGCTGTAATAATATATATTATATGTGTAGATCCCTGTCCCTACTATGATATGTTACACTATTTTTTTATACTTAATCTCAATAAAATATTAACGAAATATATTACATGAATATATTCTATATAATTCACACATGGACAAATACTTGAACACTGTTAAAACATAATTTGATCAAATGCATGTACACTACCTGGCACATTATTTTGCAGGTAAATTGGATTATTTCAATTGGTTTAGACAATATTTATTTCAATAATACAATTTCAAGAATGCAAAGTTTAAGTCTCATGAAAAGATGTCCTGTGGTAATAATACATGAAAAATAGACAAATCATATTTGCACAAAGCAAAATGATCACCACGAAAAAGAAGTGTAAGGGGCGTGGATAGGTCTGGGGGTATTCAATACGTTACTTATATTAACCTTAAATTTAAGATTAGAAACTAAGTGTTTTGAATGGCCTGTTTATTTAGCTTACCAATAGACTGACTGGAATCACTGAGGCATATCTAAGGTCAAGGATAATCAATATTGAATACTGGCTCAGAGCCGTATTCAAGAACCACCTTATATTAGTGAATCTGGGTGTTTTGATTGGACTGTAAAAATAACTGGCCAATAGATCGAATGGAATCACTAAGGCACATCTAAGGATAAGGAGTATATTGAATACTTCTATGCAGACTCAGTGGTAAAATCAATTTTCTTCAATTCATATCAAGAGATCAAAAACGTTTAGTTTGACGAATATTGTGCTGAACGTGGTTGTTTTGGCCTGGTACGTGACTTCTTTCGATACAAATGGCATAAGTTGAAGTGACAATGGCCTGATAGCAGGTATTGGTTGAATAGATTATGTCTTTGAGTATGACATGGGAACAGGCGAAGAAATAATGGTAGGCATCCTAAATTTCTCAACATTGGAAATAGAGGCTTTTGACAACAATTTGAGGGAACAAATATTAATTAAAGATATACAGTGCATCTACAGGGGGTCCAACGTGTTTTGTGTTTTTCGAATTTTAAGTGAGGGAAATATGTGGTGCAATTCAATAACTTTTTTGTTAAGGCCTCTAGAAACATAGGTTAAAAAGCTGAGAGAAGCTTACACGTGTGGCCTCCGGGTAGGCGTATTTATAATGCGAGAAAATATATATAACTCACTTACCAGGTGAAAATATCCTCCCGAAACACCAAAATCCCTTTGAACATCGCCTTTTCATTCCGCATTACACATTCCCCTCACTTAAAATTCGGAAAACACAAAACATGTCGGACCTCCTGATCTACAGCCTTGCATGAATGTCACTCGATTCGCGTTCACTCTCATATCAAAGATGAGGAACTGATTTGTTATACTTGTAAAGATTATACTTGAAGGTTTCCCCCCGCGTTAAAACAATTTTGTGCAGGTTTGGTTTGCCGGGGTGGGGGTGGGGGGTTACGGGGGCATGCTTCCTAGCTCTTTTAATGGAGCTTGTTCTTGGCTGAGACTGGATTCTCCCATTATTGCGGGTTGTTGTTCATGCGACGTAGTTTAACGGGTTTCGTTGTTAATGCAAGACTTCCAAAACTTCATCAGTTTCATGCAAAGTCTAAACGATGACAGAATAAAAATATAGCATTCTTTGTAAATGTCATAATGAAATAAAAAATATAAGGAAAAATGACTCATTAAGAAAACACAGCTCTATATACTTAGTGTGTTGTATTGTATATGTTGTATAAAATTTCACTTGACTTGCTGGCAAAAAATACACCAGTATTCAATTAAATCTAATCAGCACTGATCGGCTGACCAGGCCCGTTTAAAATTTAGCAGGAGAATCTGCTTTGTGACGTGTAGTCAATTGTAGTATTATTATTTGCGCTTAGTTCCTAACGCAGTTCAAAATCGACGACTTCAAAGACAAGATTTGAACATTTATAAACATTTGTTGCAGCTTGCCAATGATTACGTTCTCAGTATAAGACATAGTTTAACTGAAACTAACGACGTAAAACAGTCTTTGCCTCGTGACTTATGTCAGACATGATAGTATATGTTACTTAGTATATACAGCAAGCTGATGTGAAAATGTACCTTGCGATTGTACTTGGTTTTGGTGGGACAATTTTGTCTACTTTTGCTGTTACATTGTTGAGTTTCCAATGTGTTTTCTCCAGCACCTGTTCCAATATGAATCGTGTATCTATTTGTTGTAGACTTATACCAATAACATAATAATTAGATATCTTAATATTTATCGTAAAACAACTGTTTAAAATTAGATTTTGACCACAGCAATACATACAAATAAAATCTCACAACAGCGACACTCAGTTTCATTAGTGATATTCGCCGTCACCAGATTTAATTTCATTCTTGAAGAGATCGCGGACTCAAATGACAGTAACTATCGAACCAGCACCGGCCTAAAGCGATATTTTATTTCCACATCGTTAAGATATACCTAATGTACTGTAAGCAGTACTGGGTTCACCATTAGTTTCTGTGTTTTTGTAGAGAGATGTCTGTAGTTTCTCGTATTGGGACTCCCCTGTGCTACCAATGGCGTGTTGTTCAGCTTCCCCAGTGGGCTTAAGCTCGCAAGATGTATCATCTAATGGACGAGTTACAATTCCATTCGCATTCGCATGACTCGTTTCCATGTTGTTATATGCCCCAGCCGGCTCGGGTTCATTTTTCTTTGGTGAGTGGTAATACATCTGTTTTTGTGAAAGTTCTTTACTGGTGCCAATTCGTTCTTAATTACATCAGAAAGTCTGTGATCAAGTTTGCGGCGAATGTTCATGGCTGGTTTCACCAAACACACTGATGCTAGTATAAGCAACAATCCACAAGAAATAGAAACACTCAATACCACTACCGGGATAGTCAATCTTGGAAAAGAAAAGATGAAAACTTATATATTCTAACATGGAAATATTCATTTCAATTTTGTTTTCAAATGTTGTTGTTTTTCAAGACAGTTATATCTAACTAAGTTAGTTAGAAAAAGACAAATGAGTGAGATGTGAGATTGGGTCATTGGGTGTAAAACGTTTATTCAGTAATATACAGTTTTTTTAAAAGTCGTGGCCGGCAAATATGTTCTATTATTTATAACCGATATCTTCGTACGGTATATATTTACATCGCTCTATTGGCCTAGACTTTTCTTAAGAATACGACCTACATGTTCAGCCAATGAAATTGCAGATAGGCAATGGTTTACTACTAGGCTTAATCATTAAGAATTTCAACTTTCGCGGATGTTTAAAGGTCCTCCCACTGTCACTCACCAGATACACACTCTCGTTTCCGTTCAGTTGTTATAATTACATTTTCCTGTAACGTTATGATACATATAAACTATTTCAGGTAAATTTTAGCAGAACAATCTAACTCCGTCATTAAACTTTTCTGGAAAGGAATTGCTGATACTTGAAACGTCGTTTACCATCGGTCAAAGGGCGTCGTGCTAGTCCAATAGAGCGCTTCAATAAACTAAACACGGATCGTAAATGACCGTCAGTTAGACTAGTGGAATGTAAATATATCGGTATACATGTGTACAATATCTGCATACTCGACAATGTCATATAACTGCCTATCAAAACTGTTCTATGAGTCTCAAGACAAACCAGAAGTTTTCATACCTTGTTCTGTTGTCGTCGGCATACTGGTTGTGGCAGCCGCCGTGGTGTCTGCAAAATATACAAAGTATTTTTCCTCAGCTAAAGAAAATGTCATATCTTTTTATTATATTCTAGTACATATATCACGAGCACTCAAGTGATCATAGAAAAACCAATGTTTTCACTCGTGGCTTCGCCACTCGTAAAAATATGTTTTTTTCTATCACACTCGTGAAATAAAATACGATCTTACACTGAATGCAACGCCAATTTGACAATTATTTCGATAAAATTACAATTTTGCATAAATTGTTTTTATTTATCTTTCAATATACTTCTCAAATAATTTTACATTAAAAGTAACAGTGGTACCACCCATTGATAAAAACCTGCTCAACGATCCAGAAATGATACATCCCATACACGTGAGGGATACACTTACTTCATTGGTTCACAAGATTATGCGTACAAGCTTTTATACTTTATACATCTTTTCGTATATTTGGTATTGTGGTTGTTTCACACTTAATTTCCGAAATCGATTATAAAATATTTTCGATAATTTGCAAGCATCAGTAACGAAATAGAATTGCTGTACATACATATATTTATTGGCGACAATTCATATAAGTAAATGTATGTTCGACTCAATTTAAAGTTAAAATACAAATATCATTTCTGAACATCAAATTCATTTTGTGTTGGGATCCATCTGTCTGCGATGGCTTCTGATCGCTGGGAACTGGATCTCTGCGATGGCTCTAAATCGCTAGGATCTTGCGCCTTTCGATGTCTTCTAATCGTCGGAATCTGCCTCAATGTAATGTCTCCGGATTGCTTGGATGTAGCTCTCTACGATAGCTCATAATCGCTGGGATCTGCCTTCTGCGAGGTCTCATAATCGCCGAGATCTGGCATTCTTCGATGGCTCCTGATCGCCGGGATCTGGCTCTCTTCGATGGCTCCTGATCGCCTGGATCTGGCACTCTTCGATGACTCCTGATAGCCGGGATCTGGCTCTCTTCGATGGCTCCTGATCGCCTGGATCTGGCTCTCTTCGATGTCTCCTGAACGCCGGGATCTGGCTCTCTTCGATGTCTCCTGTTCGCCAGGATCTGGCACTCTTCGATGTCTCCTGATTGCTGGGATCTGCCTCTCTGCGATGTCTCCTGATCGCCTGGATCTGCCTCTCTGCGATGTCTCCTGATTGCTTGGATCTGCCTCTCTGCGATGTCTGCTGATTGCTGGAATCTGCCTCTCTGAGATGTCTCCTGATTGCTGGGATCTGCCTCTCTGTGATGTCTCCTGATTGCTGGGAACTGCCTCTCTGTGATGTCTCCTGATTGCTGGGATCTGCCTCTTTGTGATGTCTCCTGATCGCCTGAATCTGCATCTCTGTGATGTCTCTTGATTGCTGGGATCTGCCTCTCTGCGATGTCTCCTGATCGCTGGGATCTGCCTCTCTGCGATGTCTCCTGGTCGCTGGGATCTGCTTCTCTGCGATGTCTCCTGATCGCTGGGAGCTGCCTCTCTGCGATGTCTCCTGATTGCTTGGATCTGCCTCTCTGCGATGTCTCCTGATTGCTGGGATCTGCCTCTCTGCGATGTCTCCTGATCGCTTGGATCTGCCTCTCTGCGTTGTCTCCTGATTGCTGGGATCTGCCTCTCTGCGATGTCTGCTGATTGCTGGAATCTGCCTCTCTGAGATGTCTCCTGATTGCTGGGATCTGCCTCTCTGTGATGTCTCCTGATTGCTGGGAACTGCCTCTCTGTGATGTCTCCTGATTGCTGGGATCTGCCTCTTTGTGATGTCTCCTGATCGCCTGAATCTGCATCTCTGTGATGTCTCTTGATTGCTGGGATCTGCCTCTCTGCGATGTCTCCTGATCGCTGGGATCTGCCTCTCTGCGATGTCTCCTGGTCGCTGGGATCTGCTTCTCTGCGATGTCTCCTGATCGCTGGGAGCTGCCTCTCTGCGATGTCTCCTGATTGCTTGGATCTGCCTCTCTGCGATGTCTCCTGATTGCTGGGATCTGCCTCTCTGTGATGTCTCCTGATCGCTTGGATCTGCCTCTCTGCGTTGTCTCCTGATTGCTGGGATCTGCCTCTCTGCGATGTCTCCTGATTGCTGGAATCTGCCTCTCTGTGATGTCTCCTTATCGCCACTGATGAACACCACTTAATTTTTAACTGTTTTAAATTAATCTAGGAAATAAAACGAACCGTAAAGGGGGGGGGGTGATGGCGTGCTGGTCAAAGCTTGTTCAATGTAGAGCTATGTGACAAAAGGATACCGACAACCAAGGCTGCGTAAACGGTTGGTCAGCTTCCTGTTTCTGGGTCATACTCCACGGAGTACAAGCTAAACTGCTGCTAGAGCCAAGGACGACTCAAAATGTATCACTTGATCCAGCAATGTATGTAGAATCCGCTGTATTAGCCTTCCTGGGATACCGTCCATTTTCTTCTCGATGTGTTTTCTGTTTTTGTTTATGATCAAATGTTTTATATAACAAACTGATTTAAGAGTAATCAAGTACTGGTCGCTGAAATATTATATTTTACATTGGATTAAACGACTATGTATTGTCAAACAAAACTACGTTTGGGGTTTCATGACGTTATTTCTGCAAGCTGAATCAAAAAGTAATGAAATCGATACGATGGGACATTCCGAAATTCCACCAACAAACACCACATTGTGCACGGTCTATTGTGCCCTCATACAAAAATGATTCAATTTTCGTTGAAGATTCACATTGTTTTGTATCTGAATATCGTTTACAGGCATTGATACATGGAGAAGTATATACCATGTGTCCAGTGCAAATGTTTACTTCAAATATGCATGCCATTTATTCTAAAATGTATTATTATTCATTAGGCCTGAAAAAATTATGTCCGTTTCGGGTAACTTGACCCTACCTATAAAAATGCGCCGACCCTAACTATTTTTATCCGTTTCTGAGCAAAAAAATATATTCGTTAGCGAATAGAGAGTTATGAAGGGCGGATAAATGCAGATTTTAATCAGAATTATTGTTTATATGATAAAACAAAGTCAGGCAATGACAGTAATGTAGGAAAAACTGCCATGTGCAAGAAAACACTCTGAACTTACGACAGATTTTGAAAAAACAAAACAAAAAAAACCTACCCTACCTAGAAATTTTGGGAAGGTTACCCTTAACAAACAATTTTTTTTTTTGGACTTAGTCGAACCCTTACAAATATTTTAATCGATGATAACTACAAGATGTCGACGAAAAGCATACTGATGCCGCCTTGTTCGTCCGTTTATCCGGTACACCCCTGTCCGGAATATTACTTAACAATCACGGATGGGATTTTCATGGAGCTTGAAAGTGACATTAGGGTAATGCGGAAGAACCATACTCCTAACTTCAATCATTGCTGAATTATGCCCCATTGACTTTTACAGTGTGCACCAAGAAGGAAGCTGCTTGTCCGGATCATAACTCAAAAAGTACTGAAATGAATATAGATAGAAAACATTGAGAGGAGCTGAAATCCTTACTTCCGTATTTACTGAATGCTATCTTTGTCGTTAGTATGTTTAGATTTATTGCCCATTTTTTATGTTTATACTTAATCTTTGTCCGGAGAAAAATTCCAAAAGTCCTTGAGGTATTTACTTCAATCTCCATAATGTAATACAGGTTGACCTAATGCAGTACATAGGAATCATAACTCTATCGTTGGTATAATTTGTACTCTTATTTTTGTACGGATCATAAAGTATTTAATTCACACTTCATGTATTCATAAATCTTATTGATTGGAAGTGCATGCATAGGAACCATAACATTGTCTTGGTTAAATTAAGATAACAATACTTTCAATTTATTATTATCTTTTCCATTTAATACATATAATTTTTTGGTCTAGAAATCGTGCTTTTGTATCAGCAACCTAACGAGTCTTTATATCGGCGGGTTTTATGCAAGGGGGAGGACGTAATTTCGTTTCATGCAAACATTAAGTGAGAAAAATGTTTCATGGCAAACAAAATGGCGAATTTGGAATGAAATGTACAGATTCTGGTGCCAACTTTTGCTTGGTAAGTGGACTTTTTCTTTAAATTTTGAAAAATGTATGCGTGCAGTATGTGGCGAAAAACATATTCTTCGATCGACATCTTAGTTTGGTATCATAACTTTAAAGATAAAAAAGTGATTGAACAGATTGTGGCTTAGAAGGCAATGTTTACAAATAAACGTGTTGGTTTTATCCACAATATTGTCACTGCGGTCTTGTGTAATTGTCTGTGATTTTTCCCGTCCGCCTGCTAAATCGGGCCATGGTGAAGTTCAAGTCCGTTCCTGAAGTGAAAAAGTCGTTGACTTCAAATTATGATACACATCACATACCAACCTGAAAAGCTCGTGATCATTAGCGATTCTCAGAACTAAAAACGTATCCTCTCAAGGCTAAACGATTGTGCAGAAGTTTGTTTGCATTTCTCCAAAATGTGTGTAATGTGCGTGCAATAAACATAATAGGGGGTTAAGGTACAAAAAATAGGCATGGAAACATGTACAGTCGAGTAATAACCATGAAGTTGGGATTTTATGGAATATATACATGAAGTTCAGATACATCATGCACAGCCTTATTTGCCGAGAAAATACGAAAAATATGGATAAAATCAACACGTTTATTTGTAAACATTGCCTTATAAGCCACAATCTGTTCAATCACTTTTTTATCTTTAAAGTTATGATACCAAACTAAGATGTCGATCGAAGAATATGTTTTTCGCCACATACTAGACGCATATTTTTTTCAAAATTTAAAGAAAAAGTCTTCGTACCAGGCAAACGTTGGCACCAGAATCTGTACTTTTCATTCCAAATCCGCCATTGTGTTTGCCATGAAACATTTTTCCCACTTAATGTTTGCATGAAACGAAATTACGTCCTCCCCCTTGTATATGGCTGTCTTCTTGTTCCCCGCAAATGATTTCAAAACCACTTGACAAAATCCTCTCAAGCGTTCTGGATCGTGCATTTGTCCACAAACAACTCATTGCCATATATTAATATAACTTGTAGTCAGGGGCGGATCCAGGATTTGATGGGCTTAACTTAGGGGGGTAACCTTTTGACCTGTGCCCTTCTTCAGAACCGAAATTTATATCATTTAAAGTGTTGACAGGGGGGTCTGGGATTCATCCATGAAAAATTAACGATTTCTAGTCCGGAATGGTGCATTTTGGGCGTATACTATTCCTTTTTTCTCATATTGACCTTAAAAGTAAACTTGGAAGATTTGAGATCCCCACCCCCTGGATCTGCTAGTGGTGGTACACAAATAATAATTTAAGTAATTTCCTAATTTTCATTGTCTTTTTGTTTAGGAGTTTACATCGTTTCCACCGATATTATTGCTAAGCCATGTAGTCTATATGCAGGTAGAAGGAAGTTTAATACCAAGTTGTTTACCTGAATATCATTACGTCAAAATAGAAGTTTATAGTTTTTACTCCAAGCAGTCGACGGAAAAATGAAATGAGTGTTTTTCTTTTCGTTCTGTTTTTACGCAGGTAATTATTACACTAAAAATGGTCTCCTTTCCAGAACTTCCAGAGTGTATGAATATGTTCTGACTTTAGGCCCTTGATGTCACACTCCTCAATTTTATATCAAATGAGCCACGAGCTAAATGAACTCTACCATTTTTCAGACAAGTAAATTCAAACAAATGACTGTTTTAAAATGGTAATGGCTTTTCAGAAGTTTTCAGGACATTGCTCCGTCTCTATTTTATTGCTACTTTTCTACGCTCTAGCGTAGTATCTGTTCACTGCTTGATTTGTTTTCTTTTATGTTTCACTGCGTGACATCTCAAAGCATTATAAACAATGTCGATGTAATTAATTTTTTTTTTAATCTTGAGTTTGTAAACGTCTTTATAGGAACTAAATACGAATAAATGTCTGTATTCTTACCCTTGATAAGCAAGCCTTCGTCGTCATACGTCGCGTTAACAATAGCTTGTCAGAATCTTCACATAAGTACAATACACATATCATAATTATTGTAACTAAATGTCACAACTGTGTTCTGTGTTACATGTTCATTTGCCAACGACTGTTATGCTCTTTTAACGGTCTTTAATATAATGAGCACTACGGGGACAAGCCGAGCACCTTTTTCCCATCGAAGGCACAAGGATCAAACCAACCAGACACTGAACGAGAGACGCCTAGTATCACAGTCTCATTAGGTAGCACATTCAAAGTACATAAGTATTGAAAGTGTCGTCATGTTTGTGGGAGCGTCAGTAAGATTTAATTGTTGCATCCCCCCCCCCCCAACCCCCTGCAGGCACATCTACACAACAACCTACCACAACTCGGCAGCTAACCACTTTGTCATTTTCGACCAAACAGTCGCCACAAACAACACGTTATAACGTTGATCAAACATCGAACGAAATTACTCCCGATACGAGCGACATAACGACACCAGTCAGTTCCTCGAGTTATACCCCAAAAGAAAGTTCTACAACCGTTAAGCTCATTGACATTGATTCACAGAGTTCCACTTTTGCCAGTACGGCAACAAGTAAGTACTTTGTCCACTGGCTTTTTTTTTGTTCTCTGTAACAAGAATACTTATATACTTATGTACAAAATATTTATTGATTCAATTCATTTGAGCGATGAATAATTTCATACCAGCAATGGCAATGATTGAGATAGTTTTGAAGACTAAAGCCATACTGACAATACTTAAGATGTTTCAGATGACTGGATACATCATTTTAATCATTACATGCTTTTAAAGACTGAGGACAGGCATTGCTTGTGATTAGTAAGACTGTTTAAGTAACATGCATTTTTAGTGATAGTAGCGTTGTAGAACGATTAAAATTCATGCTAATATTGTCAGTTCAAAGTGGACAATAATCCACTCCAAATACGTCCTCTAGTAGTAAGTATCCACAATATAAATGCGATACAATTGATTTGATAACAGAAAATGAACATAACGAAAAGCTGAACAAGAAAAAACATTACCGACAGTTTCCAGAATGTATTGACGTTCAGCAGCTCGAACCTAGTCCGTCTCTGGCAAAGATTTGAGTCAGTGGAACATCGTTTGTGGGAACAACGCTAGTTAGAATCCTGCATAGTACTGGTTGTTTCATGTTATTGTTTGTTAAAAATAACAGGCCGTATTTAAAAAAGGTGCAAAACTTGTTTCCGTAATGAAGTGTGGAAATACCGATGACTTATTTTGGGAGTAACAACCAATAGCAAGAAAGATAATATATTATGTGCCAAACAGTTGATACATATACTAACTTAATTAAAGTCGATAGCATTTTGGTACCGTATTCAATGTTAATAAAACATCCTATTACCCAGAGATGTAATCTATAATAATCATTAATGTAAAAAATATGTGTGCTGTGTTGCCAACCAATAATAAGGCTAATTTTCTTCAGTGATCACATCGAATGAATGGCTTATTCACTATGCTCACTCCGCTCATTCTTAATCATTAAGGTTTGACTTCATTAACTATTATTTACAAATAAGATATCGGCCACTTAATTCTTAGATGTTTAAGAATGATCACAGTAGCAACTCACATTCAAATATTTTCTAACAAAGCGCGGCGTGAAAAGGTTAACATTAGGTGTTCTTACTAGGGCAACTTGGAGTCGGCAGTATTTTTATTTGATTTATAGTTAAGCTGGCAGTGAATTTATCAGCCAGGTATGGTTGTATTATTTTAGTATTTCTTTTATATATTTTAAATGTCAACTCCCTGTAAAGGGTTCGACAGAACAGGAAGATAGAGTGAGTGCTTTTCAAAAATCCCAGATTCGAGACCGGATACCGGGTAGTCGTAATGTTGTCTTATTATAGAAAGAAAATGACACAGAACACATGCATAGGACTACGCCTTTTTATTGATGGCAAATGGCAAATTGAAGAATTGTTAGCGTAGACGCATACCATTTCAGATTCATTGATGTGAACATTATTCTTATTTACTGGAAATCTACAATACAATAAATTCACATCATAAACGATATGAAAGTCATCTGCCAACCAGATTATAACTGTTATTTAATTGCTGTAAGATCCATTCTACTTAAGATAGTTATTTCGCATTGACTACATTTCCCGTAGAAACAAAAGCGCCATATATTGATTGCATGACCTTTTAAAGGATTCTTGATCCAACTGTATGGATAATTTTGCGATTTTTACCTAATGAATTATGTCCCTGTAGTACTTGTTTTGGCAAACGTATTCCGGAGGCTCCCTTACTATTTGGTTGTGCGCGAAAGTATGATTCGCGTTTCTTGTGCTATTTACATGGGTTTCCTATATGTTTTGATATCATGTTATTGCTGAAACGTGTTCATGGAACGTGTCATTATTTTGGAAGAAAACGTCGCAACGTGTGGTACCGTGAAGATGCAAACGTGAACACTCAGACATTTTGGTGTCAAGGAGCATACTTATACTTTTTTATCCATTATTCGTACTTGTGGCAAAATTGCTTTTGCATTTAAATTGTCTTTTTCTATGGCTGTATTAAATCGCGTACCAAACTAATTATGGAAGTGAATGTCACAGACAGCTGGATTTATTAGCTTTGATCGAATGGGATATGGAATGAGTCCAGTGCTCGAAATATATATGTTAATATGTTGATATATCATGAAATGTCAAAACAGTACGATATAAATTAATTGTTTTTAAGATCTAAATTACAAACGTATTCAATCTATGCGTAAATCCGATGTTTTGGGGAACTGAATGACGTTCAAAATGAAATTCACATTGACAGCAATGAACAACGTCAATCACACGTTTTGGTAAGAAGAACAGCAGTGCGTATATATAAAATCAATGTTTATAAAATTCGAAATTTATACAAAGGGATGGCATAAAAGTATTAATCATGTGTGTCCGCCGCGGATGTAAACCTTTGACTCTTTGGCACGCAATGCGGTGAGTAACGAGGCTCCGGCATATGCCTTTTAATCGGATTTTCCCACCCGCACAGAATATTCCTAAAATATACCTATCTTCCAACCATCAGAAATGCTATTCGGCATCTGGACATTTTCTGCACGGTGCAGTTCATAAGCAATAACAGTAATAACTGTTTTCTTTATAGACGCCACAGACAATTCACTATGCACATCAGCTTCAACTTTCAGTAAGTAGTTTTAATGAACATAAATATTTTATTAATTTAAAATATGATTCTTTAGAAAGTGAGTCGATATATTTTGCAATATATTTCCCCGAGAGAGCACCACTAGTTTCGCCACTAGTGACATTTTTTTTTTATCTCACTGGGTGACAATGATTATGATCTGGCACTAAAAGATTTCAAAATTGTATTTAATGCATTTTAATCTGTAAAGAGTGCCAATCTATTAAAAAAACTGAAAGTCATTTATGTGCGCTCCGACGTTTGATGGAATTCAATAAAAGGATGAAAACTACAGGGACAAACCCAGTTGCCAGAGCAATGACGATAATCCTACACAAAACATACAGTGTAAACATTGACACTGACAATATATACTATATATAAATGATTTATTTTGTCCATTCATATTTTTAGAAGCATCTTTTAAATCGACTTCTGATGAATCCACAAATGTTACTACCTCTACGGACAATCCAACCACTGAAGCCGAACTATCAACACTGTCCAAGATCGCAACTTCAAGTCCATTATTAGATATAAGTAAGACCCCAAAGAAAGATTCCTAGTTTACCTAACAATAGCCTTGCATAGCTTTGAAACTAAATATCGAAATTCGCGAGACTACATGTATTGGTCAACTACTAGGAAAACAGTTATAAACGATAGTTGAATTATTTGATTATTAATTTTTGAAATTTAGACAGAACTGCTCTTCTAAATGTGTAACATATCATTTTTATATAATAATTCATATTTTTTAGTTTAATTTAATTTAATTGCGTGTTTAAGATATATGTCACCAAATACACTTGTAATAATGGGTCCAGCAAGTAATTCGTTCACCTAATGAGGATGTAACACGTCGTGACACATGTACACTATTGGTTCGGGTTATTCTTGGTAGATTGGACAAATAACAAAAGAAAGCTTTTCACTTCGTTTAATAAAAAACAACACATTTCATATCTTTCAGAGTCAGTTCCAGTTTCTGTCATAGCCGGTTCTGTTGGCGGTTTTATCCTTATAGTCTTGTTTACAATTGGACTGGTAATCTTTTTCAGGTAAAGTAATTATTTTTTCAGTGTTCGACAATACCTGACTCATTTACCAAATATCTATATTATCTATATTTAATTTTTCATCGTAAAATTGTTTTTTTCTGTAATTAGTTTACACAAAACCCCACATTTTTTATATAATATAAAGGTTTTAAACCGTTTCAGGAAAATGAAACGGCGGCATGCAAGTGATGATACGGAAACCAACGACACGGAACATAACAATAACAACCATTCTAACCCAGCCTATGATGCACCGTCTGCAGACATCGTGTCGTCTTTTTCCGAAGACAGTGGATTTGGTAAACATGATGAGTCTAAGGAAGGCGAAATAATGAAGGGTGAATATAACACCTTGCGGCTACACTTTCCTGTTAACAACGAACCACAAGATAACACGTACAGCCACATTACCTGATATCTTACTGCTGATTTGACGTATTCGCACATTGCTAACTCTAAAGATGTGTCGTTCGACAATACTTTCTCTCACATGTCCAATGTCATACCTGGAAGGCCACTGAAGCCTCGGGACATCAATACAACATATAACCACCTGGGGGAGTCTTCTTCTATCAAAGTTAAAGTCAGAACAGAAGAAACAAGCAATGATACATACAACCATGCACACATGAATCATGTCCGTCCAACGGCAGACCAAGAAGACCAGGACGAAACCTATTCGCACATTAATGGAGCTGGATCGAAGACTCAAGTATCAAACGCTGGCAAACAACGTGCTAAGGCGCAGGAACCAATACATACAAATGCCGAATATCCTGAAGTGAATAATGTAGCAAAAAACATTGACAAAGGAAAGAAACAGCATGGTGATGCTCATGGTTGTAAATGTTCTACGGCGACTTTAGCGGTAGAGAACAAATATGAAGGTCATAATTACTTTGTTCTTGATCCGATTGCCAACCAGCGTCATAAACAAGCTCCGTATGACTATGCCGTAGCGCCAACGCCAGATAAAGACCATACCGGTTTCACGGTTGTGGAAACAGATACACAGCACGAGTACACTGTCCTGGAGCCTACAACTGAGTTATAGCAAATGAATTATCAATGTTTCACGGAGGCAGTTGAATCCAACGATAGTTTGCACAGTGTAGATTCGTTACGCATGACAAAGAGTTACCAAAAGACCATTGGCACTATCTTTTCAATAGATACCATATTTCATATATGCAACTGGTCTGCTTGATGCGTCGCAGAAGTCTTAAATACAGTATAATTGGTCAGTTTGACTATTTTATTCCATATGTCTTTCGAATTTAATATGTTACATACATGTGTTTTCCGCATTGCTTTCGCGATATTGAATAATGTAAATTGGATGTAGAGTAATCTATGTATATGCATTGAGATTGCTATAAATTGTACTTTTAAACACCATTAACTTGTTTTAACACTTGCATAACACTAAGCAATTTTGACACTTTAAAGTGTTGTTTTGTGGGGAAAATAAAACTAATAAGTATATACTATTGTAAAGTATAATATAAATGTAGGCTTTGGGAAGCATGAGTTACATCTTTAATATGTGTATATTGTTACGGTTGTTGATATTTTGATGCTATGATGGTTTTCTGATCGATTAACATTTTAATGGTTGATGTACATGTCAAGGTTTTTTATGTGTAGATCCCTGCCCTTTGTATGATATGTTACACTATATTTTATACTCAATCTAAATAAAATAGTAACGAAATTAAAGTATTACATAATTACACCTTTGTCTTTATAGTTCAGAAATGGAAAAAAAATACTTGAACAGTGTTGAAAATAATTTTAATTAACAAATATGAGCACAATACCTAACACATTTTGGAGTAAAATAGGATTATTTAAATTGGTTTAAACAATATTCATTTCAATAACTCATTTTCAAGAATACAAAGTTTAAGCCTAATCAAAAGATGTTCTGTGGAAATAATACATGAAGAATAGACAAATGATATTTGCTCAAAACAAAATCTTCACCTCCGAATTGGGATGTATGGGCGTGGAGAGGTCTGGGCCGTATTCAATAACTAACTTTAAGATCTAACTTAATTTTAAGAGTATTGAATGTGGGTGTTCTGATTAGACTGTAATACAACTGGCCATTAGATCGAATGGAATCACTGAGGCATATCTAAGGATAAGGAGTATATTGAGTTCTGTAGGCTTAGTGGTAAAACCAATGTTCTTCAATTCACATCAAGAATATCAAAAACGTTTAGTTTGACGAATATTGTGCTGAACGTGGTTGCATATCAGAACAGAACAGAACAGAACAGAACAGATATTTTATTAAGACTTGTACAAAGTACATCATCTTTTTAACCACAAATGAATAATGAATAAACAAACACATGGTATGACATAGGTTATACATTATATGAAATAGATACATTCAAAAAAATATTCAAATCAGGTGAGGATGAACAAAACTATTATAATTATAAATCAATATTTAAGTTGATCTTCTAATACTCAGAGCTTGTTTGACAAATAAGGATAGTTTTATAAGTTCTTGTTTATTTCTTGTGTTTAACAGTTCGATGAACAGACGGACGTATATAATAATACCGTTTAATGTATTTCTTTCTTATAGTTTCAAAACGAGTACACATACAAATAAAATGAAATTCGTCTTCTATATCTCTCGAGTTACAGCATAAACAATATCTCTCTTCACGTTGTATACGATTACAATTATATCTACCCGTTTGAATCCTTAACGGGTGTGCAGAAAGTCTAAGTCTACAGAAAAATAGTCGTAAGCTTTTAGGTAATAAATCAAAATAACCTTCATACACAAAAGTAGTCTTAAATTCCTTATACAAAAATAAAATTGGGCTATCAAGGGATCTATACCATTCTTGCTTAAAACAATCAATTATTCTTGTTTTAAATTCAGTTAGAAAGTACTTTTCATTTATCATATTAGGATTATTGAATACGTACGCAAAACCATACTGGCTCAAAAGCTTTTAAACATTTGATACCCAGTTATTTTTTCTATTATTGCGGTCAGATAATGCATACTTATATACATTACTTGTTCTAATGTTATCGCTATTTGTAACCTTTAACCAATATTGTATAATTCTAACATATCTATGTACATAGAGAGGATATCTACCAAGCTCCCCGTACACACTTGCTGTACATGTATTTTTTTGAAAGGTTAACAAACGTTTACAAAACTTTAAATGGATTCTTTCAATTTCCTTAGACTTAGTAAATCCCCAAATTTCGGAAGAATAATTCAAAACGGGGGCAACAAAAGCATCAAATAGTTGACAAAAAATCTTTGGTTTCAGGTCATACTCCTTACATTTACACACATTAACACATTTAATGCTTTTAAAGCTTTGCCAGTTAAATGTTCATGGTTTAAAGCATAATTTCCAGTGTAATTAAAAACAGTTCCTAAATAATTAAAATCATTCACGACGTCGATAGGCTGGCCATTGGAGGTCCAATTTTCTGCTGGCAATAGCCCTCCCCTTTTACGAAAGACCATAATTTAGGTTTTAAGTGTATTCACTGATAAACCCCAATTATTACAATATTCTGAAAGTCTATCCAAATGTTGCTGAATTTCAACTGGTGTTTCACCTACAATAGCCATGTCGTCAGCAAATAATAATAGAATAAGTACAATAACCTCAATAAGTAAACCTGAGTCTAGATTATTTTGTAAATATAACTCTAGGTCTTCAACTAAAAGAGAAAATAACAAAGGGGACATAACTTCCCCTTGACGGAGGCCTTCTGCATAGTCAAAGTAATCGGAATATGTAGAACAAGATTTAACACAAGATTTGACTTTTTGGTACATATCTCTAATTGTTCGAATAATTTGCCTTGTAAACCGCATTTCTATAATTTCAGCCACAACGCATTTCTATAAATAGAATCAAAACATTTCATCATATCGACGTATACAACATAAAGCCGCTTTTTGTAATTTAAATATTTTTGTACTAATGACATTAGAATAAATATAGCATCGATGGTGGATCGCCTTTTCCGAAATCCGAACTGATTGTCCGAAATAATGTTATGTTCATTACAGAAAATCTCAATTCGTTTATTTAGCACAGTAGTAAAAAGCTTAGACATACAACTAAGGAGAGTAATTCCCCTATAATTATTAACATCGTCTGCATTTCCTTTTTTGTGTAACGGTATAATAACTCCTTCCATCCACAGGGCTTGATGACAAAGGCTCATTAAAGTAACAATAAATAATTTCGACTAGGCAAAATTATATTTTATACATACTTGAACATGTATATCATCAATATAATACATCTTAATGAGCCTTTGTCATCAAGCCACTGTGCTTCCATCCACTTATCGGGGAAATATCCAGTATTTAAAATACCGATAAAATATCACACAAATGCGATGACAAAATATCAAAAGACTCTATAAAATATTCAATCAATAAATCAGTACCTAGCGATTTATTACGCTTCAGTGCTTTAACAGCAATATGAATTTCATTGACAGTTTTTGGCTAGCCCAGTTCAGGAAATGAATCATTGATTAAATTAAAATCATTTGTGCTACCAAAATTTTCTGACTCCTCATTGAAACATTCAAAAACACTACTACCTAAAGCTGAAAAATATTCTTTAAAAGCTTCATTTGATAAGCTATTATTCGTTTGTTTGGAATTAGATTTAAAATATTTCCAAAAAGTTGTTCTATTTCTTGCATTTTTAATCTGAATGCAGCATTCTTCTTCTTTTTAACAATACTTTTATACACATGCTTACATTCTACTAATAACAATTTACTTTCAAGTGATTTATCGGTATTAAATACACGTAATGACTGTAAGTAAACAGTATGCGCTTCAGTACATTCAGCGTCAAACCAGTCATTCTTTTTTACACAAGCATTCGAAAAGGATAAGGTTTATTACTATGATGATAACGTTTTGAGAATAAAGGATCCGCAACAGATCGTATAAGATTCGAAAATCAGCATCGTTTACAGATTGTCTAGTGCTATCAATATTATTAATAATAGTATTGAATTGTGGCAGACAGCCAATCATTCCTGAGCGAAACTGTTCTCTATATTTATTGTTCCATTTGTACTTTATTTCTGATCTTTCTTGATCTTCTTGAGTAATATTATTACATTACAGTTTAAAATGCAAAGGTGAGTGGTCACTCCATTGATTGAATGGACAAATAGTGAAGTCGCCAATCATTGAAAAGTTTCGCTCATGCATCAATAGATAATCTATAACGGAACAACCATTATTTGAAAAGTATGTATAATTATTTAAGTTGCCTACTCTACTATTAACAATGCGTATTGATGACGATTTACATAAATCTAATAACTTGATTCCGTGACTATTATTTACAATGTCGACAGAGGCCCGCACAGGGGTATTGTCTGGTTCATAATCTAAATCGTTAAATGAAATATTAGCATTATCGTGTATGATAAAATAATGTTTTTTACTAGTTCTACTATTTAAATCGCCAGTAATAGCTACACAGCCTAAATCACTGAACTCAGATATATCGTTTTCACGCGTGTCAAATAAATCAACATTGTTTAAAGCATAATAAGCTGGCGATTCTTCACCCCATAAGTAGACACCACATAAATAAATATCTTCTTTGGTCTTAAAAAATGAATTCTCTAGCTTTAACCAAATAATTGTAGACAAACGCGAAGCGTTTTGTCTGTACAAGCCCTCTTACCGTTTGTACGTGTATGCAAGCGACTACTTATTTTTGCCGGAGTGATAGGCAATAAAAAAATTGGGCACCGCTGAACCATGAACATTAGAACCAGAAAAGCTCGTCATACATTGTTAATATAAAGCGCGTGTATGCCGGCAAGCAAATTGTACATATTTTGGGCGGGGTTTCACCTCTGTTAACCAATGGAAATTCAGTACGGAAACACCCGAGGTACATGTACTTTTTATATCGGAACTTCCATATTTGGATATGCGTTAAAAATAGTACTTCATTTAATAGGAATGCTTGTTTCACTTCTGTGAATTACAGTAAGTAGCAAAACGGTTTTTGTCATTTAAGCAGTTATTACATCCTACAAATTCACTACGTATCGCTGAAACCAAAAGCTTATGGAATCAAACTTATATTAATCCGCATTTCACGCTACAATGAACTTGATGAAGATTTCCATCGAGCATTTGGCGCCATTTTGTTTATATTGAACAAGAACAACATCAAATGGAGCCATAACAAATCCTACTGCTAGTTTGGAAGCAGAGTAAATAAGTCTGATTTAATTGTAATGCTGAGTTTATCTGAGATAAATTTCATATTTTGAAAACTAGAAACGTCACGTTTAATCTATCTTCGCGTTCCAATTGAGGTACGCGTTCCAATTGAGGTACGGGTTTTCCCAGATTTAAGGAGATTTAGTACCAATAACCACTAAATTATCGTTTCAGGAGCATTCACCGATTTCGTACTTTCCGCGGAAAGTGTACCTTCCTCTAACTAGTAATTCCGGTACGATATTGAATGGGTACGAATTCTCCAACATCCGTTTCCAACGCTTCTGACACAATGTAAATATTGCCATTCCTGCCATATTGTACAGGGTTTTCTCATTTTGTTTCTGTTTGTTTGCATCAGAATAAACGGTTAAGTATCGGTTTTACAACGATTGTTTGGGATATTAAGCTGCTAAAAAGATCTAAAAGTGGTAGAAACAATTTGTTAATGTCATGCTAACGGCTGCGGCCATTTTGAATATTCTGAACAATCTGCATTATGATCCATAACACACAAAAACAAACCTGAAACGTTACTTTCTGTACTTTCTAAATACGTGAGTCACAATTATGTTTTTAGGATTGAATGTTTTACTGAATGAAATAAATGGACAGTGATTAGGCTAGTCTTATTTATTGCTCTATTGTTTTTAATTGACAAGTAAACATTGCATGTGAAAGAGAAAGATAAACTATTCAGCGTTCATTTAGATACATATTTTATACATGTATGTTGTATTTTATTGAATACCCATGTGTTTTTTTATCTTATATAAATAATTTATGTACCAGTTAATTGTAACCACTTTTAGTACTTTAAAAAATTGTTATTATTTGTGACAGGTTGGAGATGGGGATGATGACAGACCAGCCAGCAAAACTTATATTAGAGCAGACATCATGCGGTAATTGAATAGTATTTCACAATCACTTTACGAAAATGTGTCCAAACAGAAGCATTGTTTGAGCAAGTTTGATTCTTTTAAGTTTATCTTTTCTGTTTGTTTCATTACTAAATGATTTTGTTTCATGCCAGTTATAAATTATTTCCAGTCGGGCCATGAGATTATGTCATTTTCTAATGAAACAAGAACCTCTGCGTGTTTGTCAATTTTTCCATTTTGTTTGCTCTTCTATTTGAGCATTTTAAGAACTTATTCTATAGGCAGTTAAACAAAACTTAAAATATCACAAGGCAAATGAGATTAAAAGTGTCAGAAACATCAAGGTTTTATACCTATCCCTCAATACTTCTTAATACATTTCAACATTCTGTAAAAACACAAATGTATTTTTTTTATAGCTACCTGGTTGCTAAAGCTCTAAATGGACATTTATGGACAACAATGTTGTTCAAGATAGTTCTGTCTGGAAGTCCATACCGCCTCCAGAGAATGGAAAATGTCTTAAAGTAAGAAAAGATTTTAAGCAAGTGCATTTCTGACTCCTCCAAAATGCTTCTTTGTTGTCAATTATCTTGGAGAGTAAAATACTCATTCCATATATCCAAACATAATATATTCCATCTACTTTTTCTTGATCTTTGAATCCATGAAATTACAGTATGTGACTATATCAAATTTATGACTACATGTAAAATTGTGTATGCCTCAAATGATTGTTATCTGGCATACATAGACCTTCAAAGTAGTAGTTAGTACTTTTATTCTTTTAAAAAGCATTGCATTTATTTTATTTGCAGATTCTGAAGTGCCAGCAGCCTGAGATGGTCAAACAATCTGAAACTTGAAGTGAATACAGCACAAAATCCCATATTTCAAGAGAATGCAGATGTTGGTCACCCCATATTTTGTGTAAATAATACAAAATGTGACAATTAACACATCAAATATGTTATAATTAAGCAACATGTAGACAATTGCAAAACTCTGTTCTGTTAATGTTGTGCCAAATTTAGCATTTTAAACAAGATACTGCAAGTTTATGCTTGTTTGTTCGGTTTCTTTTATTGCATGATTTTTTTTTGGATAAGCAATCAGTTAAGTATATAATAGTTATGGTGTTTTGACTGTCAATGAATCCAAGATCACTATCTGTATATTGTTGAACTGATATGTTCAATATTTAAGATCCAGCTGTCAGTACAGAAAACATTGATTGTGGTTTTGAGAACACTGAATTTTATAAACATAATTAATGACCGCCGGCCTATGAAAACGACCCTTATCGCATATTTTATCAAAATTAGGTTTTTTGCAAAAATACAAAGTACTATATCTGTGTGTTCTAAAAATACCAACTATAATGAAATGCATATTTTTAATGCTAAATTTCAATATCAAAGACCATCACCATGCCGATCTTGGAACGTTGAATAAAACAAAAAACGAAGACATATAATCATTTGCAAGTTTACTGTCATGTAATTATTGGTAATAAATTGAAACTTTAACTGAATGGTCACAATAGAAAAGACTTTCGGTAACTACACAAACACTGTATAAATGTTAACGTAACCATGACAACGAGGATGAAAATATCGCCGGCTTATTTTTCAACAATTTTTGGTAAATTTTCTATTAATTAATATATTCGGATATTTGATAAAAAGTATTGAATGATCTCCCGTAGTGATATTACATTAATAAATGCTGTATACCATATATGGTATAAATACAGTCCCTGTATGTTTCGCGGAGTATCTTGGAGTGTGTTTTCAAGCGATCGTCTTTAGCATTTAAAAAACAAAATACATTAAATTATCAATATTCAATGACTATGTGTACATAAACGATATAACATATATACCGTTACAATCTGTATTTTAACACAAAACAACAGCGAAATATGTCCACTTATACAGTGATGTCAGACGCTTGGCACTATTCCTCAGAAAGCGGACATGTTGTGTACTTGTTCTTCGCCCGCAAGTATTTTCGCACGTGAGTTGCCAAGTATGCCTGGCGCTCGTCGCTTAAACCATCAGCTGGTACTTTTTGCGGTCATATAATCTTATTCCTTTCAGCCCACACCAATAAAGTACCTTGTGCTCTTTTCTGGTCGCATTGATGTGTCTCTCGAGAGCTGATGCAGCAGCAAGCTTCTCGTCGTCTGTCTTGGCATCAGAGACTCCTTTCCGTGACATCTCGCACGTGACACACACGTCCTCTTGGGGAGTGGCGATCTGTAAAATAATTAAATAATTAAATTAAAAAAAATAATTATTTAGGTTGTTAACGTTGTATTTATCACGGAGCTAGAAACGAGTACATTCATCTCGAATACAACAATATAATTATCGCATTCTTAATTCAATACACACAGAAGATTCTTTGATGTACCGCTCTACACGATCATTGAAAAAAACGCTGTTCTTATCATGTATTTCTATTCTACACTGAATACTTTATTACATTACTGTACAAGTCGTTGGATAGGCTAACCTTTTAGAAACGTGCTTGACCAATTATTTGAAAAGATTTACATCCGCAGCACTCCGTTAAGTGTCTATGATAGTGCACAATGTTTGGACAAAACATATGTAAAAAAGCTGATAAAATGAAAAAACTTATGCAGCATGATATGCTTAGTACTACTTACCTTGATGTTTGGACAAAGCTCATGCCACAATCTGCAGAACGTCCTGTATTTAATACATGTTGTGGCTGCTTCAATGCACGTCTTTTCATATAATTTATGCATTTTCATCTTTGTGGTGGAGCTGTGAAGGAAAACTGGTGCGTCCTTGGCTCTCCCTCTGGGTGCTGCAGGCATGGGCAGTCCTTCATCGATTGCAACATTCTTTAAAAATTATACATTTTCAATTTCTTGAAAAGTTAACGCATAAATGGGGGGCCTTGGTTTCCATGACAACGGGGAACATTTCAATTCTCGTTAACATGTTTCAAGAGGTTCTTTAGATGAGTCGGGCCGATGTCATACACACACATGAATGTTTTATTGCATACAACATTACCCTCAAACTTATAGTCGTATCGAGTACGCTGACGATCATCGTACCGGCTTCGTTTTTTATCTGAATTAATCTGGTTTAATGCTCCCATTATATATAAGTTTTCGTCCTTGGTATACTGCCTTATATTGTCAATATGGGCTTAGGCAGCTTCACGGTCAATAGAGTCCATGCACAAAGAAGTACAATCGCTGCCAGTCGCTAATGTGTCGCATGATTCTTCAATCGGTATGTCATCATCATGTTCCGAGATTACATGTTCATTTACATTTTCTGATGCCACTTGATTGTCATCATTTTCATCATCAGACGTTATTGTTATGAAAGAGAGTATCCCTAGTGAGTTAAGCATTATGTTTGCCCATAATATACAAACTAAACTAATGTATTGCAACGTTATATAACTTTATTATTGCGAATAAAAAAATAAAAGCCACACTTACATCTACTGCAAAATAATTGATCATTTATTTAAATAGTGTCAATTCTTAATATAACAATGATGGTTTAGTTTTCAAAAAAAAAATCATCATGAAATTTAATTGCATTTCTGTTATTTGAACGTATAATTGAACACTAGTCATTTAGCGCCAATGAACAGTTAAGGATACCTCTAGGTAGTTCAATTTCATGTGAATGTTTTGATATCGTTGAATTGTGTCCAAAGAATTCGTCATAGAATCGCTGTATCAGCTGCAAAAAAGTTTTTAAAAATTTGTTAAAAATTAACAGCAATTTCCGGTATTGAACCGGTTACGTTTAATTACAAGACGAGCGCTTTTCCAACTGAACAATTTCCCCACTTGTTTTGTATGCAATGCATCGAGGTATTGATTTATCGATAAGCGCACATACACTATATCGTACGGAGTTTGCCGAACACGTTATTTTAAAACATCTTGGTATTCTGTCCATTGTTTACTGAGAAATACATGATAATAATTCTACATGTTTACATTTATCATTATTTAAACAGTTTTTATACATAAAATAACTTTTTTATGAACCATATGCTTACTTTTCTGTATTATTTCTTTGAGAAAGCGTCTTTAGTTTTCACTTGCAGACGATTGAAAATAAAAGGAGAATAAAATCAATTTCAAATATATTTCATGAATGAAATTATACTTACTTCTAAATCGTCCATCTTTCAACCTTCTGATACATCGGAATATCAACAATTATGCTGTTTTCGCCACAAAAATTGACTTTTTTCAAACAGTAACTTTTGTTTTTATTTATGAATTTACTTCCGCATTTTTTCGGCAGTTTTCGTGCAATTCCGTCCATTTCTCAGAAATGCGATAAGGTTCGTTTTCTCAGGCCGGCGGTCATTTGACACTGTATTGCAAGCATTTTTTTCAGATAAAGCTATATGAATTAATAGAAGAGAACTGTAGCATTAATTTGTGCATATTACCATATGTGAATAATTTAATAGCCTCATGGTGGCTTTCTTTTTAATAATATCATATAATAATTTTAATTGTTGTAATAATTTTCATATTTAAATGGTTTTTAATGGAAACTTGGACTTGCTCTACTTGCTGGTACACTCAACAAATATATATGAAATAGGGCTTAGTAAGCTCAGCTGACAGCTATTCACTGTTTTCTTATTTGGGTGTGTTCCAACAATATCACTGACTTGATTATTTTTTTGTATATGCTATATAGGCACTAAATTTAGAATATATTTTTACAGCTCTGTTGAATGTTGATTGTAATTGCAATTTATCATTTCTTTTTAGATCACCCTGTGGGTTAAAATATTGTTTTATGGTTAGAAGTCATTTGTTTGTAATTACACCTTGACAAGTTTAAACTTCTTTAACATACTGGGTCTTTAAGAAAGTCCCATGATATGGAAATTTAGTTTTGACCATTTCCATGCTTAATTCAAAATAGACTTCATGTCAAAAATGTTATGACATATTGGGCCTTTCAAAGTTTAGAAGATTTTAACATTAATTTATTCATTCAATTTTATTTCCCACCAGATGTAAAAAAAAACAACAACAAAAACTTTTTATCATTAAGCAAGACAAAAAGGCCACTGTGGATAATCTGTAAAAAATGTTCATGCATATTTAACTGTTAAAGGTCTAGAACTGATCATATTTAGTGAATACCTGATTTTAGCAAAGATGTTTAAAATATTAATAAATTGAATTTTAGATAATTTTGATCATTAGACATAATGACACAAATTATTTAAAGTTTATTGAAAGCATCGTTTAGATAATTCTGTAATGAAAGCAGTCCTTAAAATCTAAACAACACATTTTTTCATAATATATATGTTTTTGTAACAAACAAATAGGAATATATTCTGTATTCTCACTGAGATAATTTGCAGACAATTTGCTGGAGCTGCTTGTACAATCAATACTTCAACAATGTTTTTGGTTAGGGAGTTTTGCTTGATTATTATTAGTATTTGAGTGTAACGGTCCGCTGTAGGCGGATGTGCGTTCATAATATTCCGTATAAAACGGAAGTACGTTCGTAGTACGTATGTTAACTTAGTAATATGCAAATTAGCAAAGTCCGGGATCTGTAAGAATAGAGAAGTTAGTGTATATAAAGACCAGTGGACCCCTTCTGGGTCTAGCATGCTTTTCCCTGAAGGGATCTGTTGGTGTTTGTTTCATTACGCCAGAAAGCTCGGCTATCGGGTGTTTGTTTGTTTGACGGCGCACGTTACATGAGTAAATGTTTTGCCATGTTTTACCATCATATTTAAATAGATGCTTGCCCATTCAATTATAGTGAAATCTATTATTACCCCTGATTGTAGTATACTTCAGTGCAACATTATTGGTATGTGATCATTTTTATTTATTTTCTGTTTGTAACATATTCTTCAAATGTGTTTTTGTACTTGATCTCAAATGCATAGAAGCTTTATTTAACTTAAATAAGAAAAACAACTCGAACTTAAAGCTGCACTCTCACAATTTGGCCATTTTAACAACTTATTTATCTTTTGTTTTTGAAAGAGCAAATTTTTGCGTTAATATCTGCAAACCAATGATATAAGATTGCTGACAAAAATCAGATCGTAGATTTTCATATTTCTGTTCGAAAATTAATGATTTATGGCTTTAAGAAAAATGCATAAAACATCATTATTTTAACTTAAATATAAAATTCTGCGATCAGATTTTTTGTCAGCAGTCTTATATAACTGGTGTCCAAAAATTGGCTCGTTCCAAGACAAAAAATAAAAAAGTTGTCAAAACGTTCAAATCTGTGAGAGTGCAGCTTTAAATATAAAATATATATTAATGCATTAAATATACTGTATACACTATTAGTGTAGATGTTTGTGTATATACTAAATAAATTGCTAACAGCAACAGAACTGCTTGTTATTTAAAAAGTTTCATTAACACATACAAAAAAAAACGTTTCCCTTTCACTCCTAGTATGTTTCACTTAGTCATTAGGTAAACTTAAAGTGTCCGGCAATAACAATGCGATTTAACATTTTGTTTGGACACTGATACTGGAGATTAAGGTGATGCTGGTGCAATTCATTAGTGAATTTGTGATTCAAAATTTGAATGAATATATTATTATGTGTATTGGTAAAAATGTGTGTGTCGATGTACTTCGATCTTGGAGACGGAGTGTGATGCAGATGTGGAATAAAATATAGTGTATTTGCGGTGTTGGAAAAGTAAGTGTCTTGATGGGTGTACATGAATTCATACGAAAGATCTGCAATGGTAAATCAGTGCATAAATGTAGTGCTAGCAGCGTATATAAATTGCAGTAAGTTGATAGGAAGGGGCTAAACCAGTTAGGTGTATTATTGATAAAGTTTCTTTAAAGGCTTAGTTATCGCTAGTAAAAATGACATTCAAGAAGGTATTATGAACAAAATAAACAATATAGCAGCATATAGTTGGTTTGGTATGGACAATGCCATTTTGTTATTTGCTAGTAACAGTACAATTGAAGGTAGTTAAAACATTTTGGCAGTCAAAAAATGATAAAATGTAAATACAAAGCACTGGATAGAAAACACTTTAAGTGAAGTTTTATAGTTTCTAATTATAATGTAAATATTGACTTATTATCATAGTGTTTCAATTGAAAGGTATTTTCATTCTCAGTGAAGCCAGATGTATGAGTATGTGAACAGCACCTAGATAATGATAATGATGGCAGTTTACTGGCGCCTAGGTGATAAAAGTCTTCGGTATCATTTTCAGGGTAAGTACATATTTACTTCTTACATTGTACACAGACATTGCGATTAACCATGACGCCATCGGTACGATGGTCTTGTCTGTAAAAGTTTAATTAAATCTGATTAAAATTGTTAGAAGTTTTGTTCGTATGACATTTTTCATGTTAATATGTAGTAGACTAATGAAGATTTAATGATTGTCAATTAATAAACACATATAATATGTAAGAATGATTGATTTTGTTTAAAATTAAAATAAATCTGAATACTATTGATAAATAACTATTAGTCACATTTTTTATTTCTTTTTTGTTGTTGAAAGTTTATGTTTTGTATGTAGCTTTATACTGCATTAAAAATGAAACCGTCTACTTTTCCAAATTGATATCGCTTATATAATAATAATAATAATAATAATAATAATAATAATAATAATAATAATAATAATAATAATAATAATAATAACTTTAATTCATGAAGATAACACATTAAGTAACATAAGTATCTTCTTTACAATGTGGTCTTCAATGGATTCTACAAACGTATTAGTATACAATTTTCATTAAAAAAAAAACAAACACGACGACATTCAAACACAACATATACTCAATACAATGTTCAAAACTATAAATGACAATAATAAATCGCATTTAAAAAAACAACAATTTTAACAGACTGTCATTCACTAAAGTCATTGTTTTGTCATAAGGTGTTTTTTGAATTGCGTTTAAAATGCAGATAATGATGATTATTCGCGAATAAAAAGCGGTATTGAATTCCATACAGATTTAGCAAAATAAGTAAATGACCATAGTTGGTCTTGTAGCAAAGGGAACTTGTATCATTATGGGTGGTAGACCGCAATGAGTAGTTTGTGTTATTGGTAAATGATATAACTTCACTTAAGTATTCAGGCATGAGACCATGCAAAACTTATAGATAATAAGTCCAACATTGAATTTACATCTATTGTCAAACGATAACCAGCCTAATTCTAACAATGGACTGGATGACGTTTTAACAGGTTTTCTTAGAATTATTTTTGCAGTTTTTTTTCTGAATAATAGATATCTTACTTAGGTGTAAATGTATACATATGCTCCCTATAGAACAACAATAGTCCATTGTAGATAACATATACGCATTGTAAAATAGTTTTTGCATATCATAGCTTAAAAGGTAATTAATCAGTTTTAGAAGTGCTATTTTAGAATTCAGTTTCCTACAAACATTGGAAACTTGTTCTTTCCAATTCAGTTGGCTTGTAAAAATACATGAACTGAAAGCAAAGAAAATTAACAAACCAATGGTCTAAGACATAGAAACACAAAACACACGTGATCTAAATGTTTTTTTTTTTATAACTGGAACTGCTTCGGTCTTTGCTGGCCATTCAGTATGGGCACATTGCGAATTCTTACTGTGTTCGACACGGACAACCCCTGACCACTCCTTTCGTTCGTGCTGGCGGTAGTTCACACCATAAAACATGACATCATTTGGAACATTTCTTTTTGTTCATATGTATAAGCAATAAGGTTTTCTGAAAGAATCCAGAGAAAACACGATTTGCAAAACACAGAGACAAAAAGAAGGAATCGTGACTCTAAGATAAGGTAATGCAGCATATATGCTGTTAGATCGTTTACCGCTTTTTATGTTTAGTAAGTATTTCACACTCAACACTCTGCATGTACCAATTTAATTGGAAAAACAAAATTGCTTAATTTGTAATATTCCAGCAAGTCATACATTTATTTTGTTTAATGATCAATAATATTTTAATAATTTTGTTCATTTTCAATTTAAATCAGCAGAGCAAAACTTGATGTTTCCTCTTGATTTTATTAAAAACATTTTTAAACGTTCGTCACTTCCTTTCTTATACCAGAAATGACGTATTGAGTATGTAACAACATTTTGTCATATACCGGGTGTAATAAGACAGCAAATTGTCGTTATTCTTACTGAATTGGAACGATCGGATTTCATTTTGTTTAAATTATTCCGTGGGTACTACGAGGTGCACTTCTTCACCATGTACACACATTTGTGAACAGTTAGTGCATTTCTACGCTACTTTATATAACCCTGTCCCTATTAGAACAACCCAAAGTTCAGGTGCTATTGTGGGATGCAGCATTCGAAGTAACGGAAGTCATCATTCGTTGGTGTTCTCCTATACCACAGTTCTGTTTCTCTCGTGTTAACAAGACCTTTCCACTAGTACTTAGACGGTGGGGTATTTGGAACCCAAACGTTCATAGTATTTTTAAATGTCTGGATTAAACCCTAACGTAACACTATTTTTGTCCAAGTTAAATTGGATGTAACGTTTTATGAACAGGTTTCTGTTAGTAAAAATAACTTTTGAGGACAGTAATTTCTGTAGGAATATCAATTTTCTAATAAAACATTTGAGAACAGGTTGAACACGCCAAGCATGGGTTCACACATATCAGATCGTATCGTTATAGGAAACCCTTGTATCATTTTTTCAATAAAATGCTGAAGTTTAGTGATAGTAAAATGATCATGGTTATTCCACATTTCAGTGCCATATAAGGCTTAAGGCATGATAATCTTCTAGTACAAATTTAAAGACACAGCCATAAGGCTGTAAGCCTTGTTCAGACATAGCAAAGAAGGCGTTTCGGGCTTTTTGGCAGCGTTCCCCAATACGAACTTTACATCTTAAACTCGAATCCTGTCTAATTCCCAAATGGTTTACGTTTTTGACAATTTATCCCCGTTCAAAATACCCACTGGCGGTACACTTTGCTCCGTGTTGTATATTAAAGGTTAAAACGGTCGATGTATTAACGTTTTTGTCATTTTTCCTCTCCGTGTAGTGGTGATACACTACGTCAAGCATGCGTTGCAAAATTCGAAGGAGATAAAGCGACGAGTGAAATATCATCAGCGAAAGAATGATTAACTCCCTTTGTTTAAAACAGGGAACATCCTAGTGAAGATGAATATTTTCCAGTTTATGCTAGAGTGCATCTATATGCAAGCGATAATATAAAGTTGACAATACGCCTCCTTGCCTCACTGATTTAATATAAGCAGATACCAAAACACCTAGAAATTTTCCTGTAATTCCTACTCGTTCTGGTTTGGAAAGAACACTTTGTACCACACCGCATTTAAAGCAGATTTCTGGTCGAGCGTCCCACTAAATCGTAGACTTTGTTGATAAAAAATTATACGACGTCACATATGAAAAATACTTTGCATCTAATTTATTCAATATATAACAAATAAAAAAATCAAGAAAAACTGAAACGTTATTGTTAAGTTAAGTGTTCATACATTGTTTTAATGTACAAGTATACCTTACCGGCGCAGTCTGATAAACAAGCGTTAGAAAATTCATTAGTTCTGATTAAAGTGTTCTGATAAGACATTTGCGTCAATTTCCCCGTGAAAACGTCATATCGTATGAAGACTCCGTTATTTTGACGTCATCATGTTAAGTTTAAAACAATGTTGACGTTATTACTGACAACGATACGCACGATAATATTACATCATCACAAACTGTGTTAAGCAGAAAATGGCGACGTCAGACGAAGAAGCGGCGCACAGAACAGCTATTTAATTCTGTGTACAAATAGGAATAATGTCTATCAACACGTAACGCCAGATGAAATCCACAGAAAGTAACAAGAATGTTTCAAGAGTACTTGTGTATAAATTGCAATGGTAGATCACTGGCACCGGATTTTCAAACTCAAACATTTTTTTTTTAAATCAAAAAAAATCTTATATTTGCTTACTAAAAATTATAATACCGAATATGTAAAAACATATTGAATTTTTTTTTTTTTTCAAATATGCACTTTGTACTGTATAATATACTAACACTTTCGGTCCAAATATTACAGTTGTTGACACTTATACGCGAAATGTCTCGCGGAGTTCATGGACCAATGAAATGAGCCGTTATAAAACCTTACTCTGAAACCGGGAGTCAAGGGTGGTAGAAAATCCAGGAAAACAGAAAAATGGGAATAAAGTCAAAACAAATCGTATGACCGGCGAATTTCTTCTCGGGTTAAGGTTGATTATTTTGAAGATGGATATCATGTCCTTAGATTGCGATGATGTCAATCTGCAGAAGTTCTTTTGAACTGAGTAATAAGATGATTACGTGACCCGGGTAGAGAAGCGTTCAATACCATGTTAGTATATTATACAGTACAAAGTGCATATTTGAAAAAAAACATATTTTTCAATATTTTTTTACATATTCGGTATTATAATTTTTAGTAAGCAATTATAAGATTTTTTTTTGATTTTTAAAAAGAATGTTTGAGTTTGAAAATCCGGTTTGAAAATCTACCACAATAATATGTGGTAGATTTAGCGCCGATAATACAGAGTGTACACCTCGTGGGCATCCGAAGTACAAGGATTGCAGAACAGTGAAATCCGTGCTACTATTTGCAGGTAGGTTAATAATAAATTACTTAAATGCTTTAGATAAAAATATAACAAGGTAAAATTATTATAATAAAAAAAACGGTTATGGTTGAATTTGATTGAATGTTTAAATGAATAAATGTTTAAAACTTTTATAACACTTATTAATCAAACTAAGGAAATTTTATTTTGTCTCATTCCAGACGGTACGCCGCGTTCTCATGCATGCATTACGGAAGAAGCGCCCAGACATGGCAGTTCAGATTGAAAACGTAGTATTTCACCAGGACAACGCCCAAAGCCATATCGTTAGGAACACACAATTAGACATCGATGTGTTAGGGTACCAGTGAGCTATCCATCCACCATATCCCTCCGATCTTGCGCCATTGGATTTCGCATATTTTTCAAAGTTGAAGACATTTTTGCGAGGAACACGATTCAATGATAGAACTGAGATCAGCCATGCGATACAAACATTCACTCGCACATTAGACCGTGATTGGTTCATGAACGTTTGTGAGAACTGGGTAAGACGCCACAATAAGTGTATCGCACATCAGGGTGAATACTTTGAGAAGGCATAATATGTGACATTATTATGACGTCTACCGCCACAATTATGACGTCAGCTTGAGCCGATTATGTGTACATGGTACATTGTATTATTAAATGTTTTGTCGAATTTTTATCAATCGTTAATTTGTATTGTCATTTCGTGTGTATTTACACAAGATGATTATAAAACGTCAGAGAACGTTGTCAACAATTCGTTTATTAGTTGTTGTTTTTTAAATACGGAATGTCTACGATTTAATGGGACAGCCCTCGTACACATTACTTTTTCGTCCGATCTGGTGTTACATAAAGTCTTGGGGGTTAAAAGCGGCAGTGAGAAGTATCGGGTAACTACAATCATATAATAGCATTGTAGCAAGGAAAATATCATTGCTTTGTTATGCACCAATAAATTGTAACCACACCCGGGGATATCGGGGGAAAGGGTCGTGTTTTTGGCGCCGAAAATATCGGGGAATTGGTCTTACCTAGGATGTCCCAGGGGCGCGGGGACATTTGGCGGGGATTTTACCAGCAGTTTGTTCCCGCCGGGCGGGGATATTACCCGGGATTGGTCCAACGGGAAGTCAAAGTCCCTGCTATTCCCCGGACATGGGGGCCGTGGTTACAATTGACTTGTGCATTAGTTTAAGGTATATGACTCACCATCAGCGAAGGTGAAGCAAGTAGGACTGCTTTGTTATATATGATCGTAAAAAAAGACAAGATATAAAAATAATCTGACATTCGTCATCATATAAATCACGACTTTATTCCACTCGTCCAGAAAATAATAAAGACGAGCTTACTAATACATTTCTTGAACTCGTTTAATAAAATTGCGTTTTCATGATAAGAAGAATCGTGACAGATCCTATATATCGACTCTAGTATAAATATAAAGTATAAAGTATTTAAAACTTTAAAGTAGTAACATCTTAATTGAAGTCATCCCTAAGTAAAAGTGTATATGCATACAGGTACGAGATTAAAAATAAAGTTTAACAAGTTTTACCATTGAACAGGACGTAATGCTCAAAGAGCCATAACATCACACAACACTTAGGAGAAAATAGGCGATGAGGAACGAGAAAGTTAAGATCATTAATCTTAAAAGGGTATTAAGATTTGTAAAGTCTATTCAAAGTCATCCAGATCTAAATGTCGTAGTGCGCGTAAGTAACGAATAAAGATCATTTGAGCTTTACTTCATGGGTTTAAGTTTTATTGCTTTTGAACAAAGTTCGTACCACCGTGTTTGATTTAAAGGCCTTTTAGCTAGTTTTCGCGTCATCAAATATGAAACAGTTTTGAAAGGAGTGAAATACATTAGAAGCTAAGAAATAAAACGGATAATATTCATTGAAGCAAAACAAGTATACGTAAAAACTCATGAAATAAAACAGACTGCGGCAAGCTTCGAACCTTGCGTCCCATGTATTAGTAGACATACCCGCTACATCTACGCCATGGGAGCAAACAAAGCATTTCATTTGTTTGACGCTATTGTTAACATTACATGTATGCGTATAAGACAGGTTGGCGAGGTTTGAATGCCTATAACAACAAATAAGGTACGAATTATTGGATAAGAGCAGTCTCATTCGAAAAAGACAAAACTCAACCAATTACATTAAAATAATTTTCACACTTCTGATTCTAAAACCAACAACACATATATAATTATACAATACAAAGTTTTGGAAATCACCAATAATCATTATTGTAATTGGCTATAAGTTAGTAATGAGAGTTTTAGTCTGTATCATATCATCTACAATTGTTTTGAACAGCCAACAAGTCTTAAGCAAACACAAAAACTCGTATTCTGTTTAAAAAACAACGATCAAATGATTTCGATATAGAAAGCGATCAGGTAGGATTAACTCGAATGAAAGAGAGAAATGAAGATGATGATAATGCCCGGTGTTCAATATCAACGTTTACCAAAGTACAAAAGGTCGTGTACAGACATCAACTATTAAACTGAAAGACTCGTGATTATTAGCGACTCTTAGAACTAAACAAAATGTCCAAAAAGCTACTCAACTGCGCAGAAGTCTGTTTGCATTTCACCAAAAAAATGTGGATAATATGCTTGCAGTAAACACAATGGGGTTAAGGAACAAAAACGTGTTCAATCGAGTAATAACCATCAAGTTTGGAAAATGGGAGTATATACATGCAAGCACAGTTACAACATGGACACAAATGCCATATTTAACGAGAATTTACGAACAATTGTGGATAAAATCAACCCGTTTATTTTGCTATCGTAACCCACGATCTACTTAATAATTTGTTTATCTTTAAATTTAGGATACCAAACTAAGATGCCGATCGAAGAATATGTCTTTCGCCACATACTCAACGCATAAGTTTTTGCAATATTTAAAGAGAAAGTCAACTTACCCTGCAGAATGTGTAATTTTCCTTACAAATCCGCCATTTTGTTTGCACTGAAACATTTTTATCACTTAATGTTTGCTTAAAACAAAATTATGCCCTTCCCCTTTGGTAATTGTTTGTATTATGTAAGCAGGCCAAAAAGACTTTAATCAACATGTTGAAAAGTGTAAATTTATAATTTATTAAATGTGTTGTTATCATTAGAGTTTCAATTTTACGTTAACTAATGTTTTAACGTATCAACTCAGAAGTGATTATTCTTCCCGCGCATTTATGACGTCATAACATAAACTGTTTCCGGTTACGGTGTGCATAAATAAGCACGCCAGTTATATCAATGAATACTGTTGCAAGTCTTTTTTCGCGATGTACATCGTTCAGCAAATCATTCCACGAAGTAGTATTACATCCTGAGTAACCAGAAGCCATGTCATTATTTGTTTTCACCGAAAATTGTTAAAACTGTATGTTGTTTAACCATGACACGTTGGACAGTCGCCGTCCACCACAGCGACAAACCGGTCCTTAGGGATATAACAGTTCGAGTTTTAGTAATAACATTATATCAAATGGCAGCACCGGAGATGGATCACGGAACAACCATAAACGGCCGTGAAACAAATGCATAGGATAAGGATCACTAATACTCGCCCGTTACTCATGCAGACCGATAGAATGTTCTACATTGCATATGTCGAGGCTGCAATTATATACCATGTACATGTCTAGACGATAAAGTTTAAAGTTTGAAAGTTATTTTTACAACGATTGTGAAGAAAGTTTTATTAACTTAAGCTACGTCACTCTCGTTGGCACGATGTTGTGCGAGAGTGTTGTGGTCTTGTGTTGTAGGGAAAACCGGAGTACCCTGAGAAAACCCACCCGCCCGAGCCGGGTAATCGAACATGGGTCGGCTTTGGTTGACAACTGCAATAAGCGGACAACCAAGACAACTGTCTAAATGATATTCAAACAAGCTTAATTCAACCTTTCGAACTGAAAAGGAAAAAAGTAAACAATCTGAAATATCACACAATAGCATATCATGTTTGGCCCTCAATATCTCATCAATGTGGAAGATAAACAAAATCACAACAGTAGGAATTTAGATCTATCCTTCAAGTACAAGTACTCAACCAGAGTTTAGATTGTCCATAGACAAAATATATAATCGATAGTGAGATCATCCTTCAGTAAATCAAAATTAATATTCCATTTTGTCAAACACTGTTCATAAGTATTGAATATATTAGATGTATGCAATTGTGCACTGTTTATGTTTTATTTTTATATTTATATTTTTATATTTGTATTATTTAATTTTACACCGATTTCTTTCGCAATTTCTTTATCCAAGATATTTTCTTGTGACATCAAGCATTATAATTTATTTTAGAACTAACCTATTTGAGTTAAATCAGAAAAGTGCCATAAGTTGTTAAATAATGTGAACTATTTGTATTTGGTATATATTTGATACATAAGTTAGAAATGTTTATGTTAGAAACGTTTAAACTTGAGACAGGTAAAAGTGTTCACACTTGATGATTTTCGTAATGTCAAGTTAAGTAGCACCATGAGGATTTACATTACGTCATGAAACTATTGGTTAATTTACACCTTCAGACAAGTTGTATTTATGGTTTGAGTTCGTATGTAATAACTTCCTGCTTTGTGATTTTGAAATGACACACGAAAGGAAATGCGCTGTTGTGTTAATGTGTTTTTGTTTTTTGTTCCATGGTAAGTGTATTATTGGAATCGCTCACGGCAACTAACATACCCCTACTTGACAACTATGGACTATAATCATGCATTAGCGGTCAGGAAGAAAACGTGAATATTCAATCGTTCAGACAATGTATGGCTAGATTCTGATTCGACATGTTCCAATGTGCTGCATTGTATTATTTATGCCACTTACTCACTCATTGTGTTTTAATTGTTTAATTTAAAAAATAAAGTAAGCCAAGTATATTAGATGATTTTAATCACATGACAATCAGCTCACGTTACATCGCAGTCAAAATGATCTTGTCCTTCATTGCAAAGATGAGCTATTAGGAGAAAACAACGAAATTTGCCCAGAAGATCGTGTGAAAGATATAAGTAACATATTTTCACATGTACGATGTACATTAGATCCTACAGCTACATAAAGTATTTTACACATATATATGCATATTTTCAGGAAAAGAAAAACTAAAACGGAAATCATTGATAAACAACTTTTAAGGCAATGCAGTTAAAACATGACCTCGTTGGGAACACTACATGGTTCACATGTAGTTTCGGTGTTCTGAGAGAGAGAGAGAGAGAGAGAGAGAGAGAGAGAGAGAGAGAGATTGTGACCGGCTAACTTACTGAATCATTTAAGAAAAAATATCGGTTACATGTACTTATAATAACGTATTTATTAAACTAGTCAACATGTATTTTAAAGTAATTAATAATTAATAAGAATAACGGTAGTAATAGGTAAACTACTCACGAATGTTGTATTTCATTTGTCATCAGGCAGTTCCGATAAACCCACCTTTAGGTCAATATAACATTTCTATAGCCCAAGATTGGTTGGAATATCTTAAAATCTAACTACGTTGAAAACATGTTTCTATTTTACAAAAAGTTATATGCATAGTACAAATTTCAGTTATGATAAATGAACTGTAATTAAAGATATTCAGTTTCAACCGTTTTTCTATTTTTAGTAACAGTGAACTTGACCCTAGAGGCCCCAAATGCAATTCTAAGAAAGGTATCCATAAACTCTTCCTTTATACCAAGTTGGGTCAAGATATGTCAACCCTAACTAAAGTTATTCAGTTTCAACCGCTTGTCTATTTTTAGTAACAGTGACCTTGACCTTAAACCTAGGGAGCCCAAACGCAATCCCATGAAAGGTCTCCATAAACTCTTCCTTAATACTAAGTTGGGTCAAGATATGTCAACACTAACTATAGTTATTCAGTTTCACTCGTTTTTCTTTTTTTTTAAATGCTTACAGCTTTAGAAAATGAAAAACGAAAATTGATATGAACATTATATCTTTATAGAAAACAGGATTTACACTTTTGATATGAGCACATTGTAATGTTAGTACATATATATTGATGCTACGGCAAAGTGTGTCGATCAATGAAGAAGTTCACCTAACCAGTTGTACTATTCATATTCACTGCCCTTTCTTTGATAATGCTACTCTTAATATTTACCAAATGTAAACAAACTACAAATACGTTTTAAATAAAGTCCCATAAACTAATACCTGTACAATCACTGGCACATTATTTGGTTAAAAAGTAATGCTAAAACTGTAAATATCCTAAACGAGGGTAACATGAAGTCATGAACACAACGCATGTTGTTGTTTTCTAGCTATTAGGTTCTGCCCGCGCGACGCTGAACATAACTTAATTATGAACATACTGTTTTTAGTATTAAACTGATTTAGACGAAATGAAAAATAAACTTTATAAAACTTACCTGTCCATTTGATTGGCCATACTTTAGGTATATCAAATAGGTGATCGGGATAATAATGGGCAATCGAGTCAATTTCGGACAGCTTCAAAGATTTAAAACATTGCACTTGTACAAGAAAAAAAAGCTCTTTGGCGGGAGTAAGAGATGGACGTACGTTTAACAGAAATACACATGAACAGTTTTACGTATACTAATCACAACAAATACCTCTGTGAAATGATCCGGTCGAAGTATAAATTAATTACTAAGTATCAACATGTCGTCAAGCCATTGACTATGACGGTAATACAACCTAGCACGAGATTACGTGTATTTCTATTTGCAAGAAGAACTTAATCTAGAGGGCAATAAAAAAAAAACCATGGACAGGTTTAAGCAATTCAACATTTGATAAAACGGTTACTTACATGCAAACAAAAACATCAAGTATCATAATAGAAGAAGTAAGAATTGACCAAGGAAACTCAATATTTATTTATACATGATATTTTAATACTAATGTGAACTGCCTTTGCTGTCCTGTAGGTTGTCAGTTTCACAATGATTTTTGATCCCTGTGTCGTCGGGCGGCACTAGCGGATCCAGTGGGGGGGGCGCACCCAGGGTGGGGGCGCACCCAGCGCACGCCCCCCCTTAAAATTCCCGGAGCTTACATGTTCTTTGGTATGGAAACAATAAAATATAGTATATTTTCCTATTTTTTCTTCGCTCGCTTCGCTCGCGTATCTTTATACAACATTGCCTTTTGCGATGTACTCGTACACAACACAGAGTGCACGCAATTTAAACGTTCCCGCCTTCCCTTACTGTAATAATTCGGCACTATATAACATGATCATGTTGATGCGAAGTAAAACACATACAAACAAACACATCAGTCAATTAATTTCCTTTGGGTTCAACGCTCTCATGCTACTCTTCATTCATAGGGACATAAAATTGGATATTGAGGAAATTGTGAACATCTGCGCCAGGAAATATCCTAGGCGCATGCTACTGATAGATCCATTGTGCGAATAGATACACATAGATAGCTATGCACTTAGAATATGTTGAATAGTAAAAGTATCTGAACATGGGTTCACAATTATACATGTATCTTCCCCCGTTTTTCCCGCTTAACGAAAATATAAAAATTATATAAGCCACTTAGTCGTCCTAATAGAAACCTCGTTATGATATTAGAACTATAGGTATGCCCCTGGATCTGCTAGTGCAACCTTTAGAGTGATTAAAAGTTACGCCCCCCTAACCCAAAATCCTGGATCCGCCCCTGGGCGGTATTGCAATATTGGAAACGATTACACGTGTGATTGTGTATCCGGAATTATATGAACGAGCTCCGAAACACATGAGGATAGCTGAACTTTATTTCAATCTATCGAGTGTTTGAAACTTAAGTAAAAAGCTAAAACGTCAAAATAAACTCGGAAAAGAGTATTTGAAGTCCATAGTATCAAAAGCAATACTTACTTACCTGTGAAAAAAGCTGCCAAATAGTATGAACTTCTTTTGGTTAAAACTTAAATTACGCAGAGTTATAAGGTAACCTTGTACTCTGAATTATGACCGCTGTCTAGATGGTCAAAGAAAGGTAAATAATGTGCAAACGCAACGAAAATTAAGTTCAAAGAACAATAATAATAATTGTGCTATAAAGAACACAGAGTTTAAATGTCTGTATAACATGTTTAAATAAATTATAATTGAAATTCAAAACGATCAACGTGACACTTATATTTAATGCAGAATTTACGAATTCTTGTCAAATCCCGGCTCTAACAATGTTCCATCTACCAATCAAGTGAACCACTACACCCGCACATGCACAGGAGAAGGGGACAACATGTGACACTAGTAAACATTTCAAGATTGCATGTATTATAAAATAAATATATAAAACAGGAATTGTAATTCAAAACCGGTATGGAATTTGATGAAAAGGCTATTCTGATTAAAATGGACACTGAATTATTTGTATTGTCCTATAGCATATACGATTTCTAAACCTTTGCTTTATATCAAGTTGCGGAGATAAAAAGTAGGACAACAAGATGGCACAAAACAAACTAGAAATAGGGCATTATCTCATTGAAGCTACTCCAATCTAGTGTATATAGAAAGAAAAAAAACCTTTATCTTTCTTCTAAATGTACCTGATTGTTCTTCAAATACTTCATATCTACATGAACGGACGTGTGTTATCGATTGGATGGATACTCTTGTCTTTGCCATACAGGATGCTATGGATACCATTGTGAATCAGGTATCGGCTCCTTGGTATGTTCCATAATACACAAATAAGCTACAAACACGCATAAGAAGGTCATGATTTGAGTAATAATCTATTAACGGATCAATATGGTAAACAAACAGAAACAGCTTAAGAGGATTATAAGAAAAAATGTTCATTAATAAAACCCGAGCAACATTTATCCAAATATTTTATCAAAGCATTATTTTACCGTCGAATACACAACCTATGATACCAATTAAGGGAGAACAAACAACCACCAATCATATCCAACAGCAGTAAATGAGGCACGGGGGAAAACAACTCATCCGTCATATCATTACTTATGTGATAAACTACAGAAACAAGCTCAGTAGCAAAATGTTTAAACATAGCCCCCATTTAATGGCACAGATTTAACGCCAAAGACATAGAACACAAAAACAAAAAATCACAAACAAGAAACATGGAAGACCAGCACAAAACTCCACAAACATCACAGTGAATACATACTATATATAAAAAAAACTAGGTATGTTTATCAAGGATTGTAAGGTAGCGCTTTGGAACGGTCAGTAAAATGCAAATTTACTGGGGGTTTAAACCAGTTTACGTGCACAAACCTCACTCTTCTCCCAACAATCATAAATAAAGAAAATAACAATATAATACAATACAATACAATACAATACGTTTATTTCGGCTTTAAACTTGCAAAGTTTATAGCAGTGAAAAATAACAGACGAAAAGTGGTAAAACAGAACTTAACAAAGGGATGTTATGTATAAAAGACATATGCATGAGATGTTATTACATACATGTATATTATTCCAATATAACAGTTCAAAAAGTCAGAAGAAGGTATAATTTCAGGTTTAATATTTGACTTAATATGTTAAGTCGTTGGTAAAATTTCATTTCTTAATTTCATTGCAAAAAATATGTATTTCGCAATATTCATTTGACATTTTTTTATTTGGAGGACATAAGCGTTTCGAACTTATTTAAAGTAGGCCAACTACAAAATTAAGGTTTAAAATATGTTTTTCTTAGGTCTCTATATACAGGACAGACAAGCAAAAAGTGAAATTCTGTTTCTACAGCTGTCATTAAACAGAATTTGCAAAGTCGTTCGTTTCTGGGTGTATTATCATTCCTCCCAGTCTCTATTGCTAGTGTATGTGCAGATACTCTAAATTTTGTTAAAACGACTCTATATTTTAAGACAGAGACATTGTCTATATAATTCTCTAACACGACGGTTTGTTTAAACGTACAATATGACTCTAATTTACGAGAGTTATTTATATCGACATACCATGATTGATAATACATATCAAACAATCGCTGTTATTTTCGGCATTGGTATATCTATGTCGTTTTGGTTAGTCCAAATATACTCTAAGCCATGCTCTTGTAGGATAATTTTAACTTGGTGAGCTCAGTTGTTGCCACCATACATAATATTATTGTCCGAGTCACATTTTAACATTGTATAAGTTCGGCGTATAAGTAAATTTTCGTCTGATTTTAGTATTTTGGCCCAATATTTAAGCATTCGGAGCTTACGGATAACTATCAACGGAACTCTACCAAGTTCACCATATAATGCGGACCTGTTAGATGATTTCTTAACATTTAATAACTTTCTTTAAAATTTGGTATGAATTAATTTCAAATCCGGGCACGGGTGCAAGCCAATAACTTCTCTCCCAAAATGAAGACTCGATGAAACTAGGGAGTCAAATAACTTCAGCTTTTGATTTATAGGTAAATCAACTTTATGAAATATAGAAAATAGTCTATTTAGTGCATATGATGCATGCTGAGCAATTGATTTTTGGCTTCGGTACCATTGTCCATTCTTGTATAAATTTAAACCAAGGTATTTAAACGTTTTTACTAGTTCCAGCGTTTGCCCATACATGAAGAAATAGTTTTTGCTATGTTGCCCCTTTTAAAATAGCATTACTTTTGTTTTATTTTTGTTTATTTTAAGCCACCAAGTGTTGCAATAGTTTTCTATGTCTGTTAACATTGATTGTAACGACTGGGCTGACTGTAAATACGACTTGGTCGTCGGCGTAAAGTAAAAGGAAAAGACGTAGTTCGTTACAATTGAAGATATCATCGATGTTATCATTAATATTTTCTATCAAATCATTCACGAATATCATGAAAATTATTGGAGAACTAGGGTCCCCCTGTTTTACCCCTACTTTTGAGTCGAAGAGGGGCGATAACTCTTTCTTAAGTCGTACACACGATTTTACTGAGTTATACATTGTTTGTAAAGCAGTCACCATGCGGCTATGGATATTTTCAGCCACCAGTTTATGCCACAACATATTTCTTTCAATGGAATCAAAACAACGTTCATAGTCTACGAACGCAGCATACAGTTTGTCACCTGAATTAAGAACTTTATTATTGAAGACTTAAACCCAATCACATTCTTCTCGACTATCAGAATCCTAACCAGAAGCAAAAAAAACTCAAAAAAATGAGGTTTTATACTCCCTAATTGCAGGCCCCAATTGTAGTTAACCATTCAGAAGTGTTTCCTAATTCCGCTTAATAAGTTAACGATATCATGTGATACATTTAACCTCACGTGGCCATAATCAAAGTATTTTACTAGCTATCGCCACAAAAAGGAGCTTGTCAATCAATACTTTCAGTGACGTCAAAATTAACTAGACTAAACCCCTTTAATAGGATTTTTGTAAACAAGGTAATTAAACTTATTTCTGGACGGTACTTAAAATAGCCATTAGGGGTTGACCTAAGCCGTAGCCGATTGATCTTCGATGGTACCAAGTAACGTATGAGTTTAGCAAAAGGCAGATCCTTTGATAATTATTGTTCAAGTCGTAGGGCCATTCTTAGCATATGCTTAAGCGATTAACTGTTCCATTTATTCTCAGAATATCTAATCGACACCTGCCGGAAACGGCGATGAAGCTCCAATGAAAATAAACGCTATGGCATTTTGACCACTTAGTAGCTAAAGAAATGAATGATGACCTTAAAAGAGATGAATCAATATTGGCGGGGGTCATTGTGTTACACGGCCTATCGGCGTGAAGTTAGCAGCCAAGCGGCCTAGCGGAGTGAAGTTAGCGGCCTAGCGGCCTAATGTTTTCTCTATTTCATAGCAATTGTTCATGCCTTGTTTTGAAACACAATGATAAATCAATGTCTTTTATTCATACATTAACATAGCGGCCTTAAATTGTTTTTCTATTCAGAGCATTTTTATATGTGTTTTCTTCAGCGGCATAGCGGCCTAGCGGCCCAGCGGCCCTGCGGCGTGAAGATAGCGGCCTAGCGGCCTTAAATGGTTTCTTATTCTAAAGTATGTATACATACATCATTGATTTAGAACAAAACGCATGTATATATGCTTTGAAATAGAAACTCATTTTAGGCCGCTAGGTCGCTCGGCCGCTAACTTCACGCCGCTAGGCCGTTTGGCCGCTGAACTGGTTGATCGACATTTTAGAAAATTGTTGACAATCGCTTCAGGATGTTATTATCTGAATCAAAAACATTTGTGTATCGTTGTTTTCAAGAAAACGCATAAACAATTGAATTTTTGAGGCAGCTTGGTTGAGTTTTTGGGAAATGCAGATATTCGCTAAAGGATGTTGATTTGTGAATAGAAACCATAAATTTATCATTTTTTTAGAAGAAAACGCATGTATAAATGCTTTGAAAAAGAAATCAATTTTAGGCCTCAAGGCCGCTAGGCTTCTAACTTCACGCCGCTAGGCCGCTGGGCCGCTGAAGTGCTTGATCGACTTTTTTGAAAAAAACTGTTGATAATCGCTTTAGAGTGATTTGTGCATAAAAAACAGTAAATATATCATTGTTAAAGAAGAAAAAGCATATGTATACATACTTTGAAATAGGATACCATTTTAGGCCGCTAACTTCACGCCGCTAGGCCGCTAGGCCGCTAGGCCGCTGAAGTGCTTGATCGACTTATTTGAAAAAAAAGTTGAAAAACGCTTCAGAGTGATAATTTGTGCAAAACAAACAGTAAATATATCATTTTTTAAGAAGAACAGGCATGTTTACATGCTTTGAAATAGCTGACTGCTAGAACGACTTTTTTGAAAAAAATAATGTTGATTATCGCTTCAGGCCGGGAATCGAACCCGGGTCGCCTTGGTTGATCACTGAAATAAGTGGACAACATAGACAACTGTCTATATGATATTCAAACAAGCTTAATTCAAGCGTACACATGCTCACCTTCCGATGCACCAGTTTATTACATCTGTATAAATGATAAATATGTCATATGCATGGTTATTTTTATATTTTCTACGTTTAAAGGTTTTACAATAATTTTAGAGAGATGAGTCATCGTGACACTTAAGACGTCAGAAGAACTACTTTTTTGAACCTCGTGACGTAACAAAGTTTAGGAATAAGCAACTAAATACGGTCAATAGACAAAACGATATCTAAAACGATTACTCTTTCTCCACCTAGTAAAAGCAGGTCAATATCCACAAGAAGTTATAGCAGGGTAAAATGAATCTACGTAAACACAAATGTTGATGGAACTTGAGAGTTCACTTATTTATTTTCCTGATCACGACACACTTAATAGCTGTTTTTACTGCCTGGTGGGTTTCGCTTACGTGCTTTCGAAATCAGGAAAATGCGAACAATCTGAAATGTCACACAATAGAATGTTAAGTTTGGCCCTCAACATCTCATCAATGTTGAGAATCAAAACCAGAACAGCAGGAATTTAGATCAATTCTACTTGTACACAACCGTGGTATTAGATTGTCCATAAAGTAAATACGTATGTAAGAAAAAGGGAAGTAAACCTGTTTTATTTTACATATATACGTGTTATCTCAAACGTTTAAATTTATTCTAAAAATAACCTAACTGAGTTAAATCAGCAATGTGCCATTATTTGTTATATAAATGTAATTTTTGTATTTGGTTTATATTCAATACAAAAGTTAGAAAAGTTCAAACTTGAAACATGTAGAAATGTAAACAATTGATGAATTATGTAATGTCAAGTTAAGTAGCACCATTAAGTATAATATATCAAACTATTTTATGAAACTATTGGTAAAAATACACCTTGACACAAAGCTGCATTTAAGATTTAGGTTCGCCTATGATAACTTCCTGTTTTGAAACTACTTGATTTTAAAATGACACCAAAAAGGAATTTTGCTGTTCAGTTGATGTGTTTTTGTTTTTTGTTCTTTGGTAAGTCCTTATGATTACATATTTTATCGTCTTATTTTCGAAATATTTTACAAGCCTTGAGCTTTATCTGTTTAAGGGCCTTCCACAGTGAACAAGTGGGTGGGGTAGGCCAAGATTGAAATCTTTCAAAAGTTCATGTTATATTTAGTTTTGTGAAACAATATTTTCAAGAGTAAAACAAACATCCCCTGCAACAAACTTTGGTGTAAGCAAATTTAACGAAAACGGTTTTAATCAAGTTTGAGGTGTAGAAGCATTTAGGGTCCGGTTAGAAAAGTGAGTATTCATTCGGACAGTGTAATTGGCTATATATATTTAAATGCTGCTATTTGACATGTTCCAATATGCTACATTTCATTAGTAATGTCATTATCTCATTGATTTTTTTGTTTTAATCAAACTTAAAAAAGAGAATTTAAAGTCTGGTACAGGTCAGGGACTATTTTTTCTGTACGAATAATTCGCCCACTCTGCGAAGTCATTGTTTAATGGTGTTTTTATGATGTTGATGATGATGTTGAAGACGATGATGATGATGATGATGATGATGACACGAGTGTGTGTGTGTGTGTGTGTGTGTGTGCGTGCGTGCGTGCGTGCGTGCGTGCGTGTGTGTGTGTGTGTGTGGCTAAAACTGAAAAAAATGTTATTGACTCCCGCGTCGTCTATTAAGTTACGAATTGACAATGAATGAGGAGAACAATTTTAATACTATATCTTTTTGTGATTTTGTCATAGCCTTGGCTTATCGATGCAAAGTACTCATTTTTATAACCGTTGCCTTGTTATTAAATGTGTCGGTGTGGGAAATGTATTGATCAAGCCTAATGTATGTAAGGCAACTTGCTAAAACGCTTCCTTGGTAACAATGTTACGACCTGAGGCTAAACTATTACAACATATCTGTTTATCTGTTATTGCAGTTGGCAGAACACAATCTGACAATTGCTTTACCTTTGGACACAATCACTACAATTCTACAATGTGCAGTAAGTACACATAGTAAGAAATACTAATCAAAATGGAAAAGCAAAAAAAAAGTTTAATGGGCCGATTGTTAAGGACTTTATTAAAGTTAACAATGTAATTAACGACATCGTTGTTAAATTTAAACGTTAAATATTTGATGATGTGCTCTCATTTTAAAACATGAACAAGTATTGATGAAAAAGTTGTCTCAAACAGTGTTAGAAAAACAGCAGATTAGTAAACCTACAGAGCAGAAACTATTTAAAAATTATCAACGTTGATATAAAAACGCTGTTAACTTTAACAAAGTTTTAAACAAGCGGCCGTTTTTCAATTATACCACTGCTTGACAAAAATGACTTTCTACTGATATCGTACCAATTAATTAGTGACTGTCTGTCATGTGTTAAATTGTAACACATATTTTTACTGTTGTATGATGATGGCACCCACTGCAGATCATGACTGGCCATACGTTATTTAAATTTTAAATTACAAATCGCTGATATATTTCCTTAAAATGCTTTACAATTGTCAATATATTTGTACAGATGTATGCATATCTCCTATCGGGAAGACATAAATATTTTGATTGATTCATTGATTGAGGATATGAAAAAAAAGAAAAAAAAGAAAGACCAAAAGGAAAAGTAACACGTAACATTTATTTTCAGAATAAAATCCTATGCATCAGTATTTTTCTCTTAAATTAATATGTATTAAACCGAAAGATGTAACGTCAAAAAGTCAGGCTAATTCGACGACCGTGACAAATAATTTAACTCTGTTAAAATTCGCATATTTTGTTATTCTCAGCTATATGCATTTCATATAAATTCAGTCATTAAAAACATGCGCTTCTTCCCGTGTATTTGAAATAATTTTAAACGACCTTTTATGTATTCATTTTTTTGATGGACATTTCCCATAAAAACCGAAAATGACGGGAAACATGCGATGGAAGATACATAAAACGATGTAAAAACCCCAAAATAGCATTTTTTGTTAAAAATCAAGTCTCTTTCCTCCGCAGATATCATATGACATCATAAACAAAACCTTCCGGTAAACAAACAAAATGGATGCAATTAAACATAAAGATAAAATTGCTGACGTTGATTATTTGCCATGATGTGTTTTATTTCGATTGTTTAACTTTTAGACCTTTAAATTCTAGTAGAATAGAAACTGGGCGGTGTCTAGGTCAACCTGTATGGAGGCTATTCGTTGCCAAAAGTCCAGACGTGTGTGTGTGTATTTTAAGTTTATAACATTGATGATTTACCAATGTACATTTTACAAACGCCAACTCATCGGTTGTATGTTTACATTTCACACTAAACATTTTCATTGTGCCGATTGCAGTTTTATTCTCGTTGCATCTATTCAACAGAAGGTTCAGTCGTGTTTATAGAGTCGTTTATGGTAAACACTTGTAATTCTGTGAAAGTCACATGCCGATTCTTACGTTGCGGTTTGTAGAAGACAGATTTCAGTTCGTAGTTCTACAAAGTACATTGTATGGTGGTGACTTTTCATTCGCAGTTGAACATGTTTACGCCTTAACCATGTCTTAACTCCTCCTTACGTCTTTCGGAAATTTCCGCTATCATTCGGCTCTATTTAAACCAGCTATGGATACTTTGGACCATGGACATTGCGAACGTTATTATGGACATTACAAATCATCTATATTATGACACTATGGACTATGATTTGGAAACAGGATGGATTATAAATTATTTCATGTCGAATAAAATAATATATGATATTACAACATGTTTTTGTCTATATAATAGTAATAAATACGCACATATGACATGAAATGAGATGTATGCAAAATGATACTTGACTCAAACACAACAAAATGTAAGTCATTAGCATTAAATTATACTTCAAGAATGAAAAGTCCCATTGTCTTATTTTTCTTTTAAAGCTGCACTCGCACAGATTGACCGTGTTGACAACCATTTTTATTTTTTGTTTTGGAATGAGCCAATTTTTGCGTAAATGTCTGGATACCAGTGGTATAAGACTGCTGACAAAAGATCAGATACAATTTTTCAGTTTTACGTTCGCAAATTGATGTTTTATGGCTAAAAGTGATACTACAGTAACGTTTTAAGAAAAATGAAAAATGTCGGTAGTTTTCCAAACAATTTAGATCTGTTTTATTGTGAGTAATCTTATTATTTGTATAGAAAGCATTGCTGCCAAAATTAGCCGAGTCTGGGACAAAAAAAAGGTTGTCAAAACTGTCAATCTGTGAGAGTGCAACTTTAAATTACTATAAACACTATTTTAAATTCTACCATTAGAGGACACTTTCTTGCCTTTTTGCAATGTTTAAGATTGCAAGTAATATTAGATAATTTAAAATTTACGAAGAAAAAAATCTAAATTTTCATTAAGTTGAAATTATTCACTAAGATACCCCAGAGGTTAATTACCTGGTAGCTGGTACTGTATGGATAAAATACACTAAGATTACAACTTCATATAACTCGTACATTATACTGTAACGAATATTATTTTATAAGTAATTAATAAAGTATTTTAATGATGAAGTCAATTTATTGCCAATAAACAATTATTACTTGCTGCTACCTTTTATACCCCACCCACACTCAACAGTCAGGGCTTTTTTTCACATTTATATGAAGCGGCCCTAGCCATTTTGGAGGGGAAAAATCGCGCGTTTGTTTTTTTAATCTAAGACTCACGATTTCTATTTTTTCATGTTCTTGAAATCCCCCACTTGATTGTTATGGTTCACAGTGGCAGATCCCGTAATTCATAAATGGGGGACACAAGTGGGTTGGAGGGCTCCACATGGATATTTTGTTTCAATGATGTATTGAAATTACACGTTTACACCATACATGCTTATTAAGATAGTAAATTCATAACATCAGACAAAACTAGGTGGATATCATTATGATGTCCATCAAAAGTTTCGTGGGTTTGCTGGAGCAGGTTTCGAACAGGGACTTGCGTTAGAGGGGCGTTACTTAGGGGCACAACTTTTTGGACATGATCCCTCGAGTGGGCATGACATTAATATGTTTAAAATGTTGGAAGTGGGGTTTAGGGGTACTCCCCCTAGAATATTTTAAATATTTTTAGTCTGAATTGGTGCATTATGGCGTAATTAAGTACTTTTTTCTGAGAAATATTGACAAAAAAATTACCCTTTAAGTTTACTTGCGGGCCAACTGGGGGGGGCACAGGCCCTACAGCTCCCCTCCCCCCACTGAACGACCCGCCCATGGTCCACTTGTAAATAGAATAAATGAACAACTTTTGCTTGCTTGGGTATATAAGTAAAAAAAAAACTGACAGTGGCTGTATAAATCTGGGTCCGTGAGCCCAGCTCAGATACACCCAACTGCAATTGACTAAATAATATGGTGATTTATAACCCATTTAGGAACATTGTTCGTCAAAATAAAATAAAAGATGAAGTTAATTTTAGCTTTTATTGTGAATTAAAGAGAGCGTACTCGGACTTACAACCGGGAATTTACAGGAAGAATGCGAAGATGTTATCTCCCTTGCTTGATTCGACGGAAATAAACGAAAGAAAATCCAATTCGTTAGCTCCGCCCATTCACCTTCGTTTCTTTCGGTGACATTTACCATATAAGGTATAGGCGAAATCGTCTGGACATTTGGCAACGAATAGCCTCCATAAACCTTTGGTACAATACTTTGTAGGCTATGCCACATCCAATAGGTTGAAATGTGCAGTGTATACTAATACAAGAATTTCGTGCTTTGGTCCTGTGCTTTCTGAGGATCATTTCACAAATCTTATGGACGTTGAAAATTAAGAATAACACTATATGTATATCATTGATATGTTTCATTTTGCATTGTGTCATTAAATTTTGTATTTAACATTTATATGTAATGAAGACGCAAAAGAGAATTGAATATATTATCTATTTCTATATGCATGGAAATAAAGAAAAGTTTGACATTGTGTAGTGCGGAAGATAGAATAGGAGTGAAGGAATAGAGCGGAAACGGTGGAGAACCCGAGTGACTTATTGGTAACGTGCATGGCAAAAAATGTAAACAAAAGGTCTCGATTCAGGAAGGCTTTTTAAAGATAACTTTCTTAATACTCGGAGATTTTTTTATCACATAAAGACCATAATCCCCGCAATAAAGAGCCTTTTCCGCGGTTATATAGAACTTTCTCTAAAATCTGAAAATTTCGGCAAAGTACACGGCTCCTGACATATATATTACTAAAATTGGGTATGTCGTAAGCAATTCACACGATAATCATATTTTCTGCAAGTTTAATGCATTTTGTAGGTTCCAGAAACTATGGGTTTATTTCTAATATTATAGTCATTTCAACGGGGAAATTGAGCAAAAACAAAATTGATAAAGTGCACGGACATTTTGGGTTTGATAAAGTACACGATCGTACCTTCAGTGCATATCCTTATTATTTCACAGACGGGTGCTAAAATGCAACTCGTAATTGAACGTTGATGTCTGTTCGAAGCAGACGCATTGTAATGGAGTAACAGTAAAAGAATAAACGCGTTTTAACATTCAGACTGACGGAGTCATGTATCAATGAAAAATGTGTTATTACAATAAAATCCATTCTTGTATTTCAACAATATACTCACAGTGAATATAAAAAAGGCTTTTAATTTGTTGTGAAGTGTGTCCAGCGTGTCTTTCGTTTGTACATTCCATTACATTTTCGCATGTATTTATGATACCTGACATACCGTATAATAACATATAATTGCTTTATAACTCTGTATTTTGTCAATGTTCTGATTAGCAGTGTGATTGTACTTTTGAATGACCTCGAAGTCAGAGATTGACACTGTTAGCTGATTGGATAGACGTATACTTTTGTGATATTTGTTTTATTTCAGAAAATAGAGACTCCATATGTATGCCAAGAGTGCTGACATTAAAAAAATCCTGCACATGTTTTAAAAGAACAGATTTTGTATAGTTTATGTTCATTACTCTGCGAATAAAATATCTAAAATCTTACCTGTTAAATGAGCGCTTGTTAAATGAGCGCGGGAAGTAAAACAACTCCCGCAACAGCGATGATTTTGAGTTTGGGCAAAATGCCTTTTTTCTCTTGTTTGTTTTTTGAATATCAGTCTCCATTTCTGAAATCAAACACATGCTACAATACTATACTACTATACAATCAGCCTAGAGTGTCAATCTCTAATTTCGAAGTCATAATAAAGTGCAACCGCTATATGCTATTTAGAAAATTGACAAAATGCAACGTTATTTCGCAATTATCTGTACTAGCTGTACATGTATGTCACGTATGATAAATGAGCAAATGTAATGGAATGAACAAACGAAATGCACGTGAAAAACCTTCACAATAAATTAAAAGCCTTTTATATATCCATTGCGATTATTATGTTGAAAAACACGACTGGATTTTACTCTAATGACACACTTTTCATTTTAAAAAATAGCCCATCAGTGTCCGTGTCCATTCTTTTATTGCCAGAGACGAACGTTCCATCAGTTTTACAGATTAAAAAAGGCATTTAAGAACCCGTCAGTGAAATAATAAGGTTATGCATTGAAGGTTTGAAACCTTGAAAATGCATAAAAATTGCTGAAAGTATGATTATCGTGTGAATTACTTAAGGCTAACCCGAATATTAGTAGTATATTTGTCAGGAGCCGTGAACTTTGTCGAAACTTTAAACTCGCAAGTTCTATATAACTATGGAAAGTGCTCTTTATTGCGGGTTTTATGGTCTTTATATGACAAAAAATCTTCCAGTATTAAGAAAGTTATCTTTAAAAAACCTACCTGAATAATAGTTAATAATGGTGTACTTTGTTATGACGTCATTTGTGTGGCGTCAAATTTAGTATTCGAAAGGCGCAGAGCATGATCGTATTTGTTTAAAAGTAGAATTTTTTTTGTAGAGATATCATCATGAAATTTCTTTCAGAAATCTTATTTAATTAAAATACCAAATAAAACAATAAAAAAACAGTACGCGTAAGGACAAAACTCGCGCGATAAAGCTCATTTCATAATCGATTTCTAGGATTTGAAATACACCAAAATAGTTCCTTAAAGTTACCTTGTATCTACAAGTGTATTTGAATGACTTGCAGATTTTAGTAAAAATACATGAACACGCTTACAATAGAAGAATATGTTCATGAAGATTGTGTTTGTTACAGAAAATACAATAAGAAAATGTTTAAACATCTTTTTATGTTGAAGAAATTATGAAAGTGATTATAGTGAAATAATAAAAAAAAATGGAGAAGAAAAGGGAAATAAATGAAAAAATAAATTTGGCCTTCGTATGTAGCATCGTATGTGTGTATAATATATTATGACTCTTTACTCTGTAGGTACGTATATTGTTGCATTTTCAAATCCTTATACATAGATGTCTTAAGTGTAAATTTCAATGTTGTATATTAAAACTTTTGGTAGATTGCTCTGGGTTGGACATACCACATATTACAGACGGCAACTATACCGACCACACCTGGCACAGTGTAACCTACGTTTGCGATGATGGATACATTATGAATGGAAATGCAACACTGTTTTGTGAAAAGTCAACGAGTAGTCAACAATGGCAAGTCAACCTACCAAGCTGCGTGTCAGGTAAGAACTTGACTTACGATAACTTGTAAGTTTTGAATCTAGTTGTGGAGATCGTATTGACTGCACCAAAGCATTAAATAGTTGTGTGGACAAATCCGCTAGATTATCAGATTGACGGTCCACAAAAGGCACAACTGGGAATGCCATGACGGTTCGGTGACTTTATACCGATATTCTCATTTATAAAAAGTTAACCGAAGTATTTATGTAAGACGTTTTATTTAACAAAACATGGTGAAGCTGAAACTATTTCCTTGTTAACGTTTACCCTTTTTTGAAAGGTAAAAAATCTAATTCATGAATACCCACTTTAAGGTTTCTTTTTGTTTGCCACCAAAACACGGATATATTGAAAGCTTACCTGGCTAATATCCCCCAATAGTATTATTTTTCAATACCTTTTAAATGATAATTTCAGTTTCAATAATTTTCTCGCAGCTGGATTTCAAATCCACAAGATACCTTTTTACTTTCAAGTTACCTTAACAGTGTTGTAAGTCTCGTCCGTACTGTTATATTTTTTTACTTTTCCTTTAATGCATTGGAGTGTATTTTTATACTGCATTTCTCATCTTCGCCGTTCATATTACTCGAACAAATTAACTCCTGGTTGACTTAGGAACTTAGGTTGAAGTTTTTAGGCACATTATGTCCGGTTAAAGTTAAAGGCAAGTCGAGATGTCCACTTATTACATCTATACCCTTTATTCAATTGATTTAATACTCCACACAGTTGGCCATAGCACTTTTAGGTTACATAACTATAAATTAACCAAAAAAGTAAATAATGGCCTTTGATTGACTTTTTTTATTTGCTTTTAACAGTCACATTTTCATATTTCTAACCAAAGTGAAACCTGTTTATAAGAATGACGTACGCCGTTTATAATTTTTGTAAGGTTTGATATATGGTGACCAAACTTGGTAATTCGGAAGAGTTTATGGAGACCTTTCATGGGATTGCGTTTGAGGCCCCTAGGGCAAGGTCAAGGCCACTATGACTAAACATAAAAAATGATTGGTACTAAATAATTTTAGTAAGGGTTGACATATTGCAACCAATCTTTGCATATAGGTAGAGTTGATAGGAACCTTTCATTGGATTGTATTTCGGGTTTCGAGAATCATGGTTTAGGTCAAGGTCACCGTTACTAAAAACAGATAAAAGGTAAGTACTGAATACCCTTAGTTAGGATCGACATATTGTGACCAAACTTGGTATATAGGAAGAGTTTATGAAGACATTTTTTTGGATTGAGTTTTGGACGCCTGAAATAGAAAAAAAAACGGCGTATACTAAATAACTTTTGTAATGGTTGACATATTACGACCAAACTTGGTATATAGGAAAAGTCTTTGAAGACCTTTCATCGGAATGTGTTTGGGGCCGCTAGGGTCAAGGTCAAGCTCCCTGTAACTGAAAATAGATACCGTTTGGTTCTGAATAACTAAGTTATGAAAAGAATAGTTAATCTGATAAAAGCACAATTAAAAGTATCATTTTAATAAGATTTAATTCCAAATTAAAGGCTTTATTTAACTGTTAAATGACATATCCTTGGATTTAACAGTAAGTGCCAAAGTTTTGTAATACCAGTATACACATGTACGGGATGAGGTGCAATACCTACGGATTTTACAATCAACAATGAACAGTAATACACTTGCACCGACACTAAAAGCACCAACAACGGAATCACCAACAAATACACCACCAACAAAAGCATTAACAAATCAGGTTTGTTATCTGAAAGAAAGCATAACTTAAAAATAATAATTTGTACAGTTCATGATGATAGGATTCAATAAAAAATGTTAGAATTTTCGTTCAAACACAACACCTGCAACGGGTTTGATTTGTTATATTTATTTAGAATACAGCCTACACTTTCAGCCAATGAAATTGCAGATGGGCAATTATTCAGTACTATCTTTAAAAAAATAAACATTCGCGGGTTTTTAAATGTCCCCACTCGCCATAAACCATACAATTGGGCGTTGATGATTTTATATATCTGTTTACCAAATTTCATTTTGGAGTTGTTGAATTATTTTCAAGCGAATAAAATTCAATGTAATGATACTGGGAGACCAGGTGTTCGAGATTTCGGAATCACAGAGAATATGAGAAATTAACCAACTCTAATTTCTTGTGATCATAAAAAAGTCTAGAATACAACAACTTTTGTTTTATGATAAGCTTCATGTATTACGAGATCCTACAGACAACAATAATCGTGAATTCTTTGCGATTCGCTAATAAACTGTATCGTCTGCATACGACAGGAGACACATTCTTAAGTTCACATATATTGAAACCAGAATTACTAAGACAATTAAATAGTAGACATATACATAAAAAACACGAGAAAATCATTCTGAAATATCGAAAAAAGGTATGTGACATGTTTTCACCCCGACGTACTCTGGTATGACTATTAAATACGTTAATCTGTGTATAAGGCACATGTATTATGCTTGCTGGTTTAAATATTAAACCTTGAAAAAAGGTTTGGTCCTTCAAACTCACTTTTTGAAATGTGGAAGGTACCTTAACCTATTAACTGCTTAAAATAACTGCTTTTCATGCAATTATTTATTTAAAATGAAACGCTGTCGTTACCAACCCTTTATTGTATATTTTTGGATTTTTGTTTTCTTTTTTATGCTTATTTTTTTTGGAATGTCCTGATGGCAACCCATTTATGAATAAATTTATTTAATTAATTTACATATTAACACTTATTATAAACATGCAATCAATCATAAACAAATAAACGGAATTATATTATATTTGACCCCCGAACAGGTAAGCATTCAATCAGTAACTTATATCAATATGCTTCTGTCTTCTTTCAGCTTGTAAATGCAGTAAGCTATTTGACATAGAATAGTGTTGATCGTTTTTTTGTAATCAGTGTATATTGGATTGAATTTGTGTGGAAGTACCGTTAAATCAATCGCAGCGTTATATAACTGAAGATACATGTATAGCATTTTCTTTCTGCAATAATCAGCATTCCGTCTGTTTAACAACATACAATATCTTGAAAAATGACGTAGCCAGAGATCTTGCCATTCCATCTCGTGTCATATTTCCATGTCAACAACATAAAAGAACATTTAAAGGCATCTCAACAAAAAAGTATATGCTTACTATACACATTGGTGACGGTTTGCTTACACGCTTCAGCCATTGCTAAATCAAAAAATATTTTGTTCCACATAAACTGTATTATGCATTAGCAAACTATTCCTTGTGAATTCTGGAAGGTTAGTCGTAAACATTTTTTTCTGGCCAATTGGTAAAACCAACCTTTACAGTCACCTCAACTTATTTGAATATGAACGAATGTAGCAATGATTTACTTATATTTGATGTTTTAAACACCATTATTAAAATACTGAATATTCTTATTGGAGTTTTCACTATGCAAATACCGTTTATTATTAAACACGTGAAATTTTAAAACATAAACAATTATTTCGTAATTTTGTTGTAATTCACAATATGCTCAAATTTCTTATTTAAAATATAAAAAAGGGCATGCAACACTGCTTTGCTCGACATTTCAAAAAGGAAATAATAAGAAAAACATAAAACGTTAATTTACTCCGACTCTATCCAGCTTGTAAATTTCCAATCAAGTGCAACATCTAAAGACTTTAAAGCATTCACGCAACAAAGATTCCGACAGAAGCCATAGGGATTTGTCTTTAACATGTCACATGGAACTAGTTACTGTAGAGGCGGGCTCATACACCCGAAAAGCATCCATACAAGTTCAGCATGCATTGGTTTCACTTCTACCGGCCAATTCGATCGTAACATTAAATTGCAACCGCAAGAATGGCGCAGTGAAAAGCGAAAATCTTTAAGATATGTAACTAAGTGTTCAAAGCAGCAGTTGTTAGTAATAATTGACTGTCTCTTCGATTCAAAATTGCATTGCCATGATACAATAAAAGCTTCAGTGACAATCATAATAGCCACAATAACCCAGTTAAAGACACAAAAACAAACATATAGTAAAAGAGAGACACACAACGAACGAAATAGAACGTACAGACCACACATGCATCGAATTATATTTGTTATAGTAGGTCCGGCTACAAACAGAAAAAAACTACTGGAATGCCTTCTTATGAACTTGACGTATATTATTTCACTTTAAAATAAACTTTCAGAAGTTAAAAGTTTTTATACAATAGCTTTTTATATCTGTTTTTCTGCCTTGGGGTGCCTTCTATAAAGTACATATCTGTGTAGTATTATCTCTACGTTATTATTTTAAAATATAACCCCAAACTCTAGCTTATTACCTCATCTTTTATTTAAAGAAGCTGTTATGTTACTCAAGTACTTCCCCATACATCTGTTACGTGAGCCGAGTGTACCTAGCGGCTGTTCACTATTTTATTAAACTTATATCAGAACTTACTTAAAAATGACAAAATATGAAACTATGTAATGATTTTCCTCCAACTTAAAAATGACAAAATATGAAACTATGTAATGATTTTTCTCCAGGTGACTTAACCTTTTGACTGGATACTTGTGATTTTAACTTCAAATAAATTATCACAAACTTATTATGAAAGACGGTTTGAATAAATTATTTTCCTTATGGCTTCTTGCCTTTGATTGACATTATTAACAATGACTCACAATCTTTCCATTTACCCAAGCCTACTGCTATGCAAATGATGAATTTGCAGGAAGCTTGGCTTTTTCGGATGAAACACTGAGTTGTTTATTTACTGTTTTTTAGTTGTGACCCTTTTAAAATTGAACACACCAATTATGCAATACCAGATATCCAAGCTTTCTCTGCATACACATAAAGGAAGGTTTACTTACTTTCTTTACTACTGCAAGCGCTCTAGCTCTACGTACGATCTAACTACGTCAAACAGGTAAGCAGGGCTTTCTCTGACAGATTGTTAAAGTTGCAACGTGCTATGACTCACAGGATAGCTGAGCTTTCCATCAATACCATAGAAAGTAAGGTTTAAATGAACTGAGTGTCGTATCTCTCAACGACAATCCGGTCCACTCGTCAGCTATTAACTAAACAAGACGTCAAAACTGAGCTTTTCAGTAAAGATTGTTAATATTTTCGATGAGCAACTACAATGTTCAAGTCGATTAACACCAAGTCTTTCTTGATGTTTACTCTTTGATAACAACATATAGAATGTCAATATGGTGTTTAAGCTTTTTCAGACGCGATCTCGGGCCTTGCCTTTTCGACGCGTGCTCCGATAAGATTGTTGAATGTACTGGAGTAGTGCTGGTGTGTCCTTGGTGTCCTTAAACGTGAAAATTTGATCAAAATAATATGGGACATTCACTGTCATAGTCATTTTGTTGAAACATGTATACCATTTAAGGATTAAAATTCGACATGTTAGAACAGCTATCGTAACCTAATTTTATACGACAATGAATGCACAGATAAAATAGTTCCTTATTTATATGTTTATTTTCTATATTTTCAAGGTCAAGTATATTATAAATTTGTAATATAACTGTATTACAACTAGAAAAATACAACTTGAGTTATGAAAAATTAACAATAACAAAAAAAACAACAAAAATATCGCCACCTACAAAGTTCTCATTATATCTCGCGATAATACCCGAAACTAGCGTTTGTTAAGTCACGAGTTTTCAAATTGGAGAGAAATTCCAGTCAATTTACTTGTTGAGCGTTTTTGAAGAATCAGTTGGTGTATGAATCATGTTGGAATACGGTGTTGGACAAATCAGCAAGTGCATTGTCATTTCTTTGGAAGTAAACATTCAATGACGATGAAACGTCTCTGTGAAAACGACAGTGGCGGTGGGTGGGGTAACGTGAACTTTCACGGAAGGAGAGCCAGAAGACGCGAAAAGCCTTAGTGTTGAACTGAGCTCTTTCTTCTCGACGTTGCTGGGTGCACTACAAAATGTTATTGTTCATTTTCTCGATGTCATGTTTTGTCAGATGCTTTATTTTTACCAAATGTCAATTCCAAATTCCGGAATAAGTCGTCATCATTGTAATTTAATATTTCTTCAACTCAAATCAAATTATCGTTGCTTATTTTGTTTTAACTGCTTTACTTCAGATTACAGTTTTGCATGTTGCCAATAATTTTACTACGATTTCATTGATGAAAATAGTACCGAAGTAAATATGCCCCGCCCATTAGTATTAATGCGCCCAATGACAGGACAGAAGTATCGAACAAACGCACGCGATTTCGATGGAAAATTCCATTGCACTTTATACAGATATAATGTGAAATTGATAAACAACAACCATTCAAGGAATGAAGTGTTAATGTAAATATCTTGTGTTAACACTCCTGATAAATCATTTAAGATAGTGACCATCTCGACTCTACATTAAATTAAATTTGATCCCACAAATACAAACATTTTCACTAAATAACGTTTACATTGAGTACAACAATGTTTAATTTTGAGATGAAATTAATCGGAAATGACATGAAAATAGATGGTCTGACCCATGTGACCATATATCAACAATAGCGGGTTGCAGTCGTCGCCTCTAAAATTAACAAGGTCCTGTTTCCAATATTTAACTAATTGTTGACATTATTTTTGTTATAAAAGCGTTTGTTCGTGGAATCTCGATAAGAATTAAAGTGTAAACTATGAACATCGCTTGTTTGAAATTGTCTCAGATAAATAAGAAACGAAAGTCGGGGAAAAGTTATTCGTTTAAAAGATTTCTTACGATAAGTAATAAACATTTAGCAGATGCTATTTGACGGTAATCACGTTTTAGACATATATAATATGTAAGCTATAGACAAATTCAAAATGAATGATTACATTAGCTATGGTGTTCATTTATTTCATATTAGATCTTTTAAGACAAATAAAATGGATAAGTTTTAAATGTTTAAGTAGTATCCAAACAGTTCTATAAAGAACTGCAGTAAAACAAATATTCATTTTTCTTTGTTTTTGGGTAAACCCAGTTCTTGTTGCATTGTTTCCGAAGTTTAAAAATAGCATATCCATGTATATACCTCATCTGTCAGTTTTTTTTTAATATGCCCGAAATTCAGAGCTGAAAGCTTTTTGGTACCATACTTCCCTCTGAAAATAACAACCAACACCAGTTGATATTATAGTATTTAACCTCGAAAAGTGTGTGCATGTTGACATGTTCAGACCCATTAGAGAGCTTGATAAGTAATCTTGCATCCAATTGTGTCAACATCGTAGCTGATTGTTACCGACACACACACTCCAATATTGTTGAATACGTATTTTGAAAGGGACTCGCTCATGTTATGTGAAATGCACTTTTATATGACAAAATAAAGAGCGGCAAATCATAAGGGTGGATAAAACTAAGATACTGTAATCTGGAACCGTATAACAAATCTTGATTTATGCTCAAATATTGTCTTTGAAGTCCACGATTTTGAATAGCGCTAGTAACGCTTTTCAATAAAAGGCTTTAATGTTGAGTAATCAATCCCTCGGGTTTCGGTTTTTAAGAGTATACTACTTATAATATTAGTGATATCCCGATGCATTTTCGTGAAAAAAGGGTTCAAAAGCATGAGGAAGTCCCTTTCAATAATTATGGCACTCAGAGTCACAAATCATTTGGAGAAGAGGTATGTTTAAGCACGGACATATTCTTTAAAACCATATCTCCGTGGCTTAAGATACATAATTAAAAACAATGAAGTTTCTAAATAAACAGCGTTAGGAAAGTCTAACAGATTGTCATTTAGACAATGTTAGTCATATTCATACTTCATTGTATTTAAAAGAAATTAAATGAAGCATTTGTGTCATTAAACACTGAAGAAATTATTTTTACTATGTCATCATATGTCAAATGGAAGGCAGACTTACACCACCAACTAAAAGTAAATTAGTTCCCCATTAGACCCGTTTTACCCCCTTTTTTAAATTTCAATAAAAAAAAACTTCAAGTATAAAAATAACACTTACACACAAATAACTGGTAATAGTTAGCCCATCACTCAGTATGTGGTCTAGCATATCGCTTTCTTGTTAGAACATCTCCTTGGTCGGCCATGATGGACTATTTTCTAAAAACCCGTATTATTTCCGATTTAAATTTTGTTGGATAATGGTCGTGCTGTTCCGACTGAGTCAGTCACGTGACCTTAAGTTATAACTCATTGATTAAGAGCTCAAAATACCTCTTCTGGTTTTAATAATAGCTGATTACAACCCAGCCTCGTTGAAAACGGCTTGAATGGCAACCGATGAACAATCAAGTTTTGATTTTAATAGAGGATAATTGTTTGTTTCAGTGTAAGTCGCAATTTATATATACACGGACCTAGGAAGCTCATCTACTAAGCACCTAATGGTACTTTTCGTGTTCACAAAGAGAACTTTATTGCGATCTTACACTGAAACTAACTGGTTTTCTTTTTATTATTTATCTTAAAAGCGCCAAATTGTATGCGAACAAAACGTCTTTCTCGGTAATGCCGTCGTTGATATTCTGTCTAAGCTGTGCTAGCGCTGGCATTTGAATTTGATTTCCAACCGGGATATATATCCCAAAAATGTTGTTTTTCTCACATACAATTTAACGCTTTATAACAAAAACAAAGCTGTTCTAAAGGATTTATATAAATATTTGACTGAATCTGTTTGTTTTTTCTAACAGTGAACTGTCATTTTATTTCGCTGATAAATCTCTATAAACCGGGGAGCTTACAATTAAATGATTATAAGTAATAGACAGAGAACATCGTTAATAAAATTCTGAAGGTACTTGACCACGTTCCTCCAAAAAAGAGAATGTCGGCCAATTCTAATGAAACCTAGTACAAACAATCGTCAAAGACTATACAAAGAAAATTGTTATATTATCAGTGCATGAAACGCAAATTGGTTTAAAACAACGGTAGCGTATGGTTGCCTTAAATGGTCGCAACTTGCGGTGACAAAATGGCCAGTCTGAGTAATTTTTGGCATACAAAAATTGCATAGAACATTTTTATAAGATAATGATAAGAACTTAGATTACACTATGAAGATGTTTTAAGTTCAATAGGGTAATTTCCAGGTTAATAATATGGCAGCAAATCTAATTAACTTCAAGCATCGGACATATACGCCTCGGTCCATATACACTTTCGGGGCTGACAGGCCGGTCCTTAAAATGTCGTTTGACCCTCAGTGGTGTGTAATGTTTCTTAAATGTTATTTAAATTATTGTAGTATTGTATAACAGTTTCATATTTAACGCATCAACAGCAACAACACCAACAGGGGCAACAACAACAACACCAACAACTACAACAACAACGCCACCACCAACAACACCACCGCCTGGATCAACAAATACAGAGCAGTTATCAACAACAAGCAGGGCGTGGAACGAATTATCTTTAGGCGCTTCGAAATCATTATCAACTACATCTGATAACCCGATTTCAACAAATGCTTCAGGTTAAGCTTTTTCATTTTCGTTTTCAAGCAATATTTCTAGTATTTGTTAGCAATAATACAATTAAACTCTTTGAAAAGCTATTACTTTTAACGTGGTTGTCTTATTTGCAGTATACTTGCAGTAGTTTAAAACATAAATACTGACAGAAATAAAAACGCATTTAGCACATTGACGCGATGTCACATCGTATCGTATTTTTTATTTCGATTTATCATTGTGATGACAGATGACAGTGGTATATATCATATATACAACCAGTGTAATTTTCAAAGTTTTCTCATCTCAGCGTCTAAGATTCATGTGGACTAATTCCAAACCCAATAACAATATTCTTGTTCATTTGAGGTAAACGTTGTCGATACGTCAGCGTAGCACCAAAATACATCATAATGTAGTGGATGGGTGGAAACGACCACGTAACTTAAGAGTTCGATTGTTTATTTGAGAAAGATGTCGAAGAAACCTAAAACATATAATAAAACATATAAAAGTATATGCTAATTATATTACTAATTAATACACAAAATACAATGACAATGGGCAGTGATCGGCATATATCAATCTAATCCATTAAACATTCTAAGACATATTAATAACAAATTTACCAGGCACGTCTAAATAATAATTACATAAATAGAACTACAATATTACTGCTCAAAGATAAGAGCGAGTATACTTATGTAATAAATTAATAAGACACAAATGTTATAGTCGATGACTTGCGTCGTTGACGATTCAGAGTAGAATGGTTGATTTATATATGTTAATAAGGGCGTGTGCAATGAAGCGGGAAAAGAAGAGAAGGGCATTATCAACCAGTCAATCACTCTCATAAACATAGATCAACTCGCATAACCAGTATTAACGCTCGGACATCGACGGACATTGACGGACAGTAACGCATTTAGGACAATGTCCGCGTAGCACAACACTAAACACGACGAGACAACAAATACAATACAAGACAATATACGATACGGAACCATACCAAACACACAAACGGATAAAATACGGAAATATGCACCTTGCTAAAGATAAAAAACTCCGTTTACAATGTGATCATACTTTGCAAAAACCGACGCAATACTGGCATAGCAAATGACCGACGACTGCGGAGTATGGAATGTGCCATTTTCATGCCCTTACATGCGTTTGTTTATTCATTGACTGTGTTTGATACTTAGGCCGACATAGATATAATTTCTTTTCTCTAAAACATTTTACTCTATGTCTTATGATTCTGATATTAATGTGGAGATCTTAACCATATCTATTGTCACATTTTAAAAGTGGTGCGTTTTCATGAACTGTGGTATACTTTAAAGGAGTAAAAATGATACTGTCTTGGCGTTTTGATCTTTACATGCTTGTAATTTTTCATTAATATTAACTTTACATTCATAGACAGTTCCAATAGTTCCACGACAACATCATTATCATCGACTGCATTGTCAAGCTTGAATTCAACCGACACAAGGAGCGTTGCAACACAGACCGAAAAACCACAATTTTCGAAAGGTAATCATTAATTTTCACATCAGATTCTATAATAAAATACACCACCACCACCACCACCACCACCACCATAATCATCATCATCATCATCATCATCATCATCATCATCATCATCATCATCATCATCATCATCATCATCATCATCATCACCACCACCACCACCACCACCACCACCACCACCATCATCATCATCATCATCATCATCATCACCATAAGTATCGTCGTTGTCGTCATCGTTGTCATCTTCACCATCATTATTATCATGAAGTTAAACATGTGACTTTTTTTAGATTAACAAAGGATTTTATATTTTCAAACCTTAGGTTAGAACAGACCTTTTTGAACATGCATTAATTTATTTCATACTCTTTCAGGTTCCTTTCCTACTTCGGGATCGGTTGGTATTGCTGTTGGCGTCTTGATAATTGTTGTAACATTATTCGTTGGGCTGATAATATTAAGGTAAATAAATAATAATTCTACTCATATATGTTTATTACTTCTAAGAAATTTAAGCTCATTTGAAAGATTTGCGAGAACGGTTATCGCCTTCATCTTTGAAGATTATCCAATAATTGTGTTTTGAACTCAACTTGAAAGATGTTCGGTCAAATTGTAAGGCAATGGCTAGAGATCTCAAAAGTATTTGCCTCATGTTAAACGTCATCTTCATACAACAGTGTCAAATTGTTTTTTTTATAATTCCCTGGATCAAGTTTGAAAAAAGTAGTAATACAAATTCTCAAAGCCAGACCCCTATTTAAGAAAGTGAACATCTTTGTGGCCACATCATTAACCGAATGTTTATAAACTTCTTTAAATCAAATACTTGCAGTGGAACTTACTTTGGTAAAGGGAGCGGTAAAATGGAGTCAAAATGTAGGTGGCATGAAAATTAAAGGAAAACCTAATTTTCTCTACATTCGTCCTCAAATGGTTGATTGTAATGCCTATTGCTACTGTGTAATCATTAACTATGGAATATGCAGAATAAACACCCAGGGCATTGTTAAACATAACAACATCGATCATCGTTAGACCAAAATCCCCAGCCAATTTTGTTTGTTTCAGCAGTTAGTTTTGTCTACTTTATCTAAACAAGCATAAAGTACATACAAATTAACTAATAAGATAACCTTATTGTGATTATTTTTTGTAGACGGAAACAAAGAGGTGGAACATTATTTGGGAAGAAACAATCTGATTTTCTTGGTATTACAATCCATTCAAATGCAGCGTATGATCCTCATGCACCGTCTGTCGACAACGTATCGATGACTTCTAAAGACAGTGGCCTTGGCAAACACGATGAATCTGGGGAAGAGGAACTAATGGATGGCGAATACAACACCATTATGTTGCACTATCCTGATGTAAATCAGCAAATTGAAAACACTTACAATCACATGGACGAGTCTCCTTCTGCTGATTCGACGTATTCGCACATTCCGAACTCTAAAGATGCGTTTTTCGACAATACTTACTCTCACATGGCAAATGGAAAACCCCTGAAGGCATTGGAACCCAATGACACCGATACAACGTATAACCACTTGGAAGGCCCTTCTTGTAGTAAACATAAAGACACAAAAGAAGAAACTTACAATGACACATATAACCATACCCAAATAAATCCTGAATGTCCGAGAACAGAGACAGATGAACAGGATGATAACTATTCACACATTAACCAGCAAGAATCAAACGCTGGCAAACAACAAGCTGATGTGCAGGACCCAGCAACAGCAACTACGGTTTATGATAAAATGAATGCGTTTACGATGATCGCGAACGAACAAAACAGTATAATGAGTCAGTCAATAGTTCTATGACGAATGCAGAGGGTGTAAACAACGCTGAAAGTCATACTTATTTTGTTTTGGAGTCGAATGCTAAACAGCGTCCAAAACAAGCACCATACGACTACGCAGTAGTAGCAATGCCAGAGAAGGATCGCACAGAGTTCAAGGTTGTTGACTCCCCGACAGATCCACCACATGAGTACTTTGTCATTGAGCCAGAGTTCAAGGTTGTTGACCTTCCAACTGATACACCACATGAGTACTTTGTCATAGAGCCTACAACTGAACTGTAACACATCAAGTATGATACTCAAAGAAAGTGCAATACAAACGAAGGTTTGAACAGTGGACGTACGCCATAAAAGACAAGTACCACTACTTCACGGGTTATCACAAAAAAGCACTTACCATTACAATAAATGGGATGTATCGCATGTGTGAAACATGACTCTCGTAACTGTTGTGAACTTATTCTTGAATATTTTAACATTTTTCGAATTCGTAATTTATTGCATTGTATATAATTTTTAATTTATCTTATTTTTTTTGCTCTGCTATTGTGATATGGAACGGTGCAGATAAGGAAAAAACGGATTGGTACTACATGTAGAGAATGAGAAGAGAGCTGTTGAAACAAATGAAGCGAAAATTGCCCTCCAGAACATTGATTGATTTTGACAGTAATATATATACTATACCAGGTTTACCGCTTTGAAAAGTGGAGAACGAATATAAATATGATTATAAAAGACAGGATAGACAATTTTAATAGGAGCTTTTTGTTAATATTTGTACATGTTTATATATATTATTGATGCTACGGCTAAGTTTGTCGATTAATATTTTAATGATTAATGTTTCCTACAAATTGTTATATACTGCATTTACATTCTACTGCCCTTTTGTGATAGGCTTCACTATATATTTACTATATGTCAATAAACTATAAACATTTTTCAAATAAAGTATAAGTAACAAATACGTGTAAAACACTTATTGGGTTTAAAAATGCACTCTTACTTCCAAATAAGATTTACCACAATTAATAATATTGATTTCATATTCCAAAATGGTTGAATAAATTTCGTAAACAATGGTTCGTATAAAGAATACAGAGTGTTTTTTTAAAAAAAAGAAATGAGCATAAAACATGGTATTTCTACCTTATGAGACTACAGTAGACCACAGTTAATCTTTTAGCATTCACCAATCATTTAATATTTTTGCGCTTCCTGCTATTAAATACACGGTTACTGTCTTGTTACCAGTAATTAATATTTTCCATAAATACATTATTTAGTTACTAGTTTAAACTTTATCAGTCAAAGTTGGTGTTTGTTAAACATGTGTCTGTACTGATTTTGAATAAGAGTGTCACTTTAAACGTGTAGGTGTTTAAACTGTAAATATGCTACACGAGGGTACTATGAAGATATCAAAGCAACAATTGCTATTTTTATAAGTTGAACACACTGAAAATAGTATTTAAGAGCAATGCAGAAAAAGTGAAAATAATTTCCTGAACACTGCCTGTCTATTTGATTGGCCTTTTTCTTCCGACGTGTTATGATGTCGCCCACATCATGATGTAATCAAAATTACGTTAGACCAAATATGAGATCGGCAGAATAAGAGGTGATCGACCCAATTTTAAAAGGCCAAACATTGTACAAACAAAAAAGCTTTTAGGCGGGAGTAAGATTTCGCCATTAAATTAAAAAAGAAAACAAAGTTTCACATGTGATAAACACAATAAATGTGTTTTGGAAATGATCCTTTAAAAGTACAAACTGAATCCCAAGTATCAAAACGCAGTCGAGCCATTCATTGACTATGACAGTATTACAACCTAGCACGGGATTACGCTGATTTAGGTTATTTTTAAGAATATTTTAAATCTCGAGAACAATAAAATATACACCATAGTAGCTTTTACCATTTTTCTTAACATTTGATAAAACTGGTACAAGTATTACATCCAGTACCACAACAGAAGAAGCAAAAAACGTCAAAGGAACACAAACATTTTATATATTCATTTATTTATTATATTTTAAGACTATCGTTGCTGTTCTGTAGGTCTGTTGTTGTTGTTGCCTTTCTAACCTGGATCACTGTCAGGCGAGATTGCAATACTCATTAATTGCTAAGTTTGTCCCTGTAGTTTTATTTCCATTATTTAAAATCTTACCTTCGCCGTTTATATTAACTTCATGTATATATGCTTTGCGGTTGTATTGAGCACGTTCAATCCGCTACGGGACAATTTTTCTTGTACATGAACATATTTACGAAAATCCAGACACCAGAAAATACATCCATGTAGAATCATTGTCATTCGTTTGCAACAAGTTGACACGTTTATTCACTATAAACCTGACGTGAAGTTGGGTTATACAACCATTGGCTATTATATATTGACGAAATATAATACATGTATTGTTTTTTGAATAGTTGAATGGCATTCACCGCAACGTTATTTGATAACTGAGTTTTGTTATTTTACAAAATTTCCAAAGTATTTCCGACTATGGATTAATTTAACAAGTACACCGTTCTATGATGCATTTTTCCATGAACCATTCATTTTCTTGGAACCTGGAAATACATCATTGATTTGATAATTAAGACCTAAATGGAATGGCGTGGATATTAACAGCATCAGTGGAGAAAAGTGACATCAGTAGATCAGCCAAAAATACGTATACTGCCGCTTGGAAGGCATGTTCAACTTGTATAACATGTTTCAAAACCTGTCAACAAAAGAAGCCAAGCTCAAATATAGGTAAGTACGGTCGAAGTCCCGACTAAATCGTTAATGTACGTTTAAACATTCTTCAAAAACAACATATCATTAATTGTTAAAAGGTTAAAAAATAAACTCGATGCACGTTGACATGGATCAATAGTATACATGGATATTTTCCCCTTGTTTGTAGCTTTCATATACAGTCTTGTTTTAAAGGGACTGTACACCAGATTGGCACAAAAAAGTTTTTTTTTCTGTAACGAATCTCAGGACAATTATTTAATAAATGTTCTACTCTTTGATATCATAATTGTAAAAAAAAATACCAAAATGAAAAAAAAAACGAGTCGGTGACCGAGTTCGAACAGATGTCGCCAAATTTGCAGCCCAGTGTTGTATCCACTGTGCTACGAAGGCCGACCTTAAAAGGTTGGAATATTTAAGCTATAGACCTAACTTGGTAATATCACGTGATAACATCAACTATCCAATCACGCATAAGGAAGGAATTCTACTAATTAGACATTCCTAGTAATATGTTTTAAAGAAAAACTACGAAAAAACTGCGAAAAATAAATCAATTGTAAACTATGTGGTACTTCAGTTAGTAAGTTTCAATGCATTGTGCACATCGATACCAAGTTTATGTCAGTTTTCGACTATTTTCTTTTTTTTTCGCTATTTCATCATACGGAGTACAGCCCCTTTAAGTTTAAAAACAGGATGTGAATCAAATTATAATGCACATTTCATGTCGCCATTTTTCATTGCACAAAACAGCAACAGCTGACCGTCTTGATCAGCCAAACCTACTTGACCCTTAACCAAGTTTAACCTATATACTATAAATGTATAAATGTGGAATTGTAATAAAGATCAGATAGGAAATATTGCTGCTAGAGTGTTAACATGCAAACTGTTGACGACACATGACGCAGCCATCGGTTGAGGTGTCTACATACACTTTCAGTTGACAATTACAACTAAGCAACACAGCGAATATAATATACTATGCAAAGAACTATACGGTATTACATGTTGGGGTCAAATGATGTTCATGTAGGTTTTTTTTATCATGATAACACTATATACTTATACGAATACAAATAGATGTTGTACTAGTGGACATAATGACCGCACACGACTCGTTGTACATTTCTATTTATTACCACGTTGGTGAAAGAAGAAACAAAGCAAAACATCGTCTCGTAACAAAACTTCAATAGACCCCTTCAAAGTCACCAATCGTATGTGTGAAGACCCGTCGCTCTCTTAAATTTCAATAAAGTAGTGGGTGTAGAACTAAAAGTAAATTGTACATATCCTCCAGGGGCAAATCATTAGCTCAATATGAAATGGAACATGCTATAATTCTGGTTACAGCTTGATGTAACCAGCGTTATCGCGGCGCACATCCTTTTACCATACAAGTCTATACTACCGTAACCAGTCTATCACTCTAGAATCTATCCGATGACGTCATTACCTTGTTACTTCCCTTTTCTTCTACAACTTTCGAGAAGGTAGCCCGTACATTTTTTTCTCTAATTTGTTTTTAATTCTATAACGGCTTTATCGCCTCTGTGTTTTAAAATAATTGTCTCATCACTTGTTTAAACACCTTATATTTCATTAATTAGAGCGCAAATTAGGTTTTTAGTATGCGATAACAACGGATTTAGATAGGTCCCTATTTTCGCATCGTGCCTCGCCATGGCCATCATAGTCAATATTTAAATGATTGCTTGGGTCTGTTAAATATTTTGTCACATACCAGTTTCTCCTCAACTGGGTTTAAGATTAATTATTCCTCGTTTCTTTTCATATACATTTCAATGCATCGTGTGAATTTGCGGAAACCGGCCCCTCCTGGAAGCCACGTGGCCAGCGGCACGCGCCCGTACCCAGCGGCAGCCCAATCTGTGGCAGCATCGAGGAAGTCGCGGGGCCGCGCAAAATCCGTGCCAGCGGCGCCTGCACCACTCGTCCGGTCTACGGCACTACAAGCCATCCAAACACAGTACCGGAACCAGGTCAAATACATGTAGTATCAGCACCGGCAGCGGAGCAGCCCCTACTCGCGGCACCGGCCAAGAACAGTCGCTAATATGGTTAGGGTTGAATGGTCAGCAACAGAGTTCAGTGCCACAAACCGGTAATTTTGACATGCTTTTTAGTCCTGTGCCTATGTTATCAGCATCACTTTGTATATCGGTAAATGTAAATACGAAGTCAAAAATTATTGCTAGTCAGTTTGTTGACCTTGGTCAGCTTGTTACTTCTGAACTGAATGGTTTGCCTACCAATCACATTGTATTGACCCCTTCTGGCGAATTTGCAATTAAGCCTACCTCTAAGCGCAAAATTAACTCTTTCGAAGTCTAGACTGATGCATTCTTGATTTACTCTAGTGTTTACTTGGCGGGCCATCTCGAAAAAACTCAGGATCTTCTAAAATACGCCAGTTTAATAAGAACAGCATCAAAAAGAAGTAAATATGGTTGGTTGAAATACGATGACAGTTTCGGTATCGTCAAGCCATGAATCCCGCCCGCTCTTGGGTGGAAGTAGACCAAGAATTGTGGCTTCTTTTCATCTCGTCATCTCCCAATTTCGATAATGGTGCCCCCCAACCAACTAGTGAGGCAATGACTTTAACACAGCAACTTGCTTCCGACCTAGATGCAGATTTGCCCATGTGTGTCTAAAATGCTTCAATTCGTATCCCTATAGGCTCTGTCCGTCCGTCACCCGGCTTTCCGGTAGTACAACATCCGCGTCAGGTCGCCGCTTCGGTGGATGGTTCGCGTCCCCGCTGCGCGGCCAACGCCCTCTGGGACCCGGGAAGTTCCCCAATGGTCCTTTCAGAACTTAAGAAACTCTCGGATCGGTATCCAAATAAGTCTGTTGCTAAAATGCTTTTAGATGGGTTTACAGAAGGATTTAGGCTGAATTATACCGGCCCAAGGTTAGGAATGGAATGCAAAAACTTATTGACGGCTAAAACTCATTTTTCAGAAACTCATGGCATAATAAACAAAGATATTTCATTATCCCGTATGGCCGGTCCTTTAAGGGAACCGCCTTTAGCTAGCTTTCGTACTTCCCCAATAAGCGTTGTTGCCAAGTCTAGTGGGGGATTCCGCTTAATAACACACTTGTCTTACCCCGAGGGTAAAAGCGTGAACGATGGGATTGACCATAGTCTTTGTTCGGTTAAATATACTTCGTTTGACACCGTAGCAGACATGATATTAAATCTTGGGGAAGGGGCATTGATGGCAGAGCGTGACTTAAAATCAGCATTTAGATTAATGATAATTCATCCAGCCGACTTCCACTTGCTTGGTATGAACTTAGGGGACAACTATTACTACGACAAATGTTTATATTTCGGCTGCAGCTACGCCCCTTCTTTATTCGAAATTTTTTCAACATTTTTACATTGGGTAGTATCCGATGCTCCTGGCTTAAACACAATTGATCACTATTTGGATGACTATTTAGCTGGACCTGCCAATTCTAACCATTGCACGAACTCTTGGGTAATTTTCATTTGATTTGTAATACGCTCGGCGTCCCCTGTAGGGCCAACAAATTGTTTAGTATTTCTTGGTCTAATAATAGATTCCTCCACTATGACAATATGTATTCACCGGGAAAAGGTGGATGATTTAATAATAACAATAAACTCGATGCTTAGAAAGAAAAAAGTTCACTTGCGGGAATTACAGTCCTTGGCAGGGAAATTAAATTTTGCCTCTCAGGCAGTGCGTGGTGCGCGTGCCTTTATCCGCCGGTTTTACGACGCAATATCCAATGTAAAAAAAACGCTTTTATATCCGGCTAACAGTCGCATTTAAGGAAGATCTATTGCTATGGCTCAAATTCCTCTCAAATTTTAATGTTAAGGTCAGAATCCCAGAATCAATTTGGCATTCGAGTGAATTTTTGCAATGGTGGACTGATAGCGCAGGGGCAGTAGGCTTAGGCGCAGCCTGCTACATGCGAGGTCGATGGGCTTTCTTTCAATGGCCCGCGTCATGGAAAAAACACACATTTGATAAAAGATTTGGCTTTCCTAGAGCTAGTCCCGGTCTTATTGGCTGTTTATTTATGGAGTGAACACATTGCGAATAAAAAACTTGTCATGTGGTCAGACAATCTTGGACTGGTGCATATTCTTAATAAGCAAACGGCTAAATCGAAACCAGTAATGCACCTCCTCAGGCCTCTTATATTGTGTATACTATCAAACAACATCACGTTCAAAGCTCGCCACATATCCACCAAACTTAATTTAATATGTGATCCTATTTCTCGTAAGCGCTGGGACAAGTTCCGGCAAGCGGCGCCAGAGGCGAACCAATGCCCAGATCCAATCCTTCAGGCGTTCTTGTCAGTGATTTACTGGACGAAGCTGATAGATTGTTAAATGTCTCCAGTTCCATAAATACAAGATTGTCATACACGCAAGGCATTATTGCATTCTCACAGTTCCGGTGCGCGCATCAGATTATGGTAGACTGGCCCCCTCCCGTAGACCACATAGATCTGTTCATTTCTTTTTTATCATTACAGGGCCGTTCCCACAACACGGCTTATACACAGCTCCCATTAGTTACCACTGCAAACTCTTAGGCGTATTCGATCGAAGTTATACGGTATTAAAAGGCATTGCATCCGCAAGGACCCTCGCTTACCTATCACTCCTCAGATTCTATGTTCCGTGTTAGGCATACTTCCAGTTATTTGTAGATATGCTAATGAACAAACACTTTTCTCCACTGGCTCTATCGTCGCCTTTTCTGGGTTTTTACGGGTCAGGGAACTTACCTACACAAAGGGAAATTCACCAGACAAAATAATTTCGGCGACCGACGTCTCTGTGTGTAAGGAAGTTGCTCAAATAAGGCTACGCTTTTTAAAAACAGACCAGTATGGGGCGTCACAGTGGATCAAACTACAGGCTTCGTGTGGTCCAATTTGCCCCGTTACAGCAATTACCAAATATCTAAGTATACGTCCAAAATTCGAGGGCCCCCTATTGTGTCATTTCAATGGCTCCCCAGTCACCAGGTACCAATTCTCGGCAGTGCTTAAAAATCTCTTTTGCACTTAGGCCTCAATTACGCCTGCTGTAGCTTCCATAGGGGTTCCTTTGGATGAAATTAAGCTCGCCGGTAGGTGGCGCTCTCACTCTGTCCGCACCTACATACGCCCGAATATGGTTTCCGTTCCTAGAATACTATAAACATGCTCGTTGGCCGCTGTACACCAGGGTCACTTAAGAATGCAATTATGTTTTCAATTTATTTCAGTTTGGATGTTTGGTTCATCAATAATCAAACAGGCGTTCTTGGCTAGCCGCAAGAGTCCCGTGGGTTCAAATTTGGGGTTTCAAAACCTAGAAATATGGTAGCAAGGCTACAGTGGTCTTTGGGTAACAAAGTGCCGGAGCAAACTCAGGACTTTGTTAAAGATAAGGTCTCCCTCAAATTTTATATTGATTCACTGTGGAGCAAATGATATCGGTGAAACAAAATCCGTTCAAGTATGTAATTTGATCCGGGCTATAGTTAAATTCATCCATCTGAACATGCCCGGCACTATTATTATTTGGTCTCAGCTATTGCCACGAATGTCATGGCGCCATAGTTCAAATTTATCTGCCATGGACCAGGCAAGAAAAAGAATAAATAGCTTTGCAGCAATTCTTGTTTTGAACATGGGGGGCAGGTACATCAAGCATAGTAACATAAAGCTAGGCGCTTCTCGTCTGTTTTTTGATAGGGTACATCTTTCCGAATTATGTAACAGTCTTTTCCTTAATGACATCTCGGCTGGCCTCGAGTGTTTAACTACCAGTGGCCAGACTGTTTACCCCCAATAACAAGTTGCTAGCCCAGTTCAGGGCCCGTGTGGTGTGGCCCCAGGAGGTATACATACTTAATATGGTGATATTTTTTGAGTAGCGCTCAGGTCGCTACATTCTGGAATAAATCAAATGGTGTTCGCAGCTGGGCGAACTGTTCTCTATTAATTCATGGCGTGCACGGGACTTTTTGTAAATCGCCCTCCAAAAATCAAACAAAAAGTTAAATTATTGGGGTATCAATTCTTGTCGTTTCGTATTATTTTAAAAAATTTGGCGGTGAACCTTTGCTTCGCGCAGATTCAATTGGCGCGGTGGCGATTTACATTCAGTCAATACGTAAAATATTTAATACACCTAGTCAGTTTAGTACCGCTGTTACCAGGGTCTATCTGCTGATGGTGTTTTAAGTGTACAATACACTGCGTCTTTATGTTGACGCTTGGAAGGGTCTATAATGGTGACCCTTGGACTTGATAGGGACGACAGGTTTTCAACCACCGCGTCTCCCGCCTTTAACATTAGCCGTGCAAGTTTTATGCCATCTTTCAAAATTAAATTAAATAATTCTGTGGACATATTAACGGGTTTCTTTTTGTTTACTTTTAAGCTTAGAACCCCAATAGCAATTCCCGCGCACACATGCTGCTAAGTGAACGCGGGTCCCGTCTTTTTATCCCCCGCCTTTAAAAGGGGCTTTCCTGATTTGACCATTTTTGAAAGAGTTATTGCCCTTTGATTATTTTACATTTAAAATTGGTTTCTTCGCAACTCCTCTTACGTTTTTCATGCGATTTCTACTAAACTTTCACAGATTGATGATCATAAAGTGAAGCAGCGCATATTGTCGGGCTTTTGCGATTTGACCATTTTTGAAAGAGTAATTGCCCTTTGCTTATTTTACATTTAAAATTGGTTTCTTTACAACTTAACTTACGTTTTTCATGCGATTTCTACCAAACTTTCACAGATGGATGACTATATAGTGACGCAGCGTCTAATGTCGGGTTTTCGCGATTCGGCCATTTTTGAAAGAGTTATTGGCCTTTTTGTGTCGCCTGAAAAGACGACATATAGGGGTTACTTTTGTCGGCGGCGTCGGCGGCGGCGGCGGCGGTGTCGGCGGCGGCGGGTATCAACTTGAAACTTCATATGTACATAGATCTAATTGAGGGCAAGTGCAGTGCTCAAGAACTGTTACTCTTGCTTCCATATTTTTAGAGTTTTGCCCTTTGTTATTTTTCATGCTTAAAGTTTTGTCCGGGGCATATCTTGTAGAATATAAGAGTTATCAACTTGAAACTTCATATGTAGATAGATCTCATGGAGGGCAAGTGCAGTGCATAATAACAGTAACTCTTGCTTTCATAGTTTTAAAATTATTGCCCTTTGTTAATTTTCATGCTTAAAGTTTTGTCCGGGGCATATCTTGAAGAATATAATAGGTATCAACTTGAAACTTCATAGCTAGACAGATCTCATTGAGGGCAAGTGCAGTGCACAATAACAGTAACTCTTGCTTTCTTAGTTTTAAAGTTATTGCCCTTTGTTAATTTTCATGCTTAAAGTTTTGTCCGGGGCATATCTTGAAGAATATAAGAGGTATCAACTTGAAACTTCATAGCTAGATATATCTCATTGAGGGCAAGTGCAGTGCACAATAACAGTAACTCTTGCTTTCTTAGTTTTAAAGTTATTGCCCTTTGTTAATTTTCATGCTTAAAGTTTTGTCCGGGGCATATCTTGAAGAATATAAGAGGTATCAACTTGAAACTTCATAGCTAGATATATCTCATTGAGGGCAAGTGCAATGCACAAGAACCGTTACTCTTGCTGCCATATTTTTAGAGTTATTGCCCTTTGTTAATTTTTTTGCTTAGGTTTTGTCCGTGGCATATCTCGTAAACTATAGGTGGTTTCAACCTGAAACTTATTCCGTATGTATATCTGATTGAGGGTTCAAATGCCACCTACACTTGAAAGTTAAATGGCAACATCATTGTCTATAAATGAACAAAATGCCAATCTAACAGCTATAATGTCGACAGTAAATAATTCGTCAGGCGACACATCCGACTCGCGGAGTTCTAGTTTACATTTAGAATTGGTTTATTCCCAACTCCTCTTACGTTTTTCATGCGATTTCTACCAAACTTTCACAGATTGATGACTATATAGTGTCGCAGTGCATATTGTTGGGCTTTCGCGATTCAACCAGTTTTGAAAGTGTTATTGCCCTTTCTTTATTTTACATTTAAAATTGGTTTCTTCGCAACTCCTCTTACGTTTATGACTATATAGTGACACAGTGCATATTGTCAGGCTTTTGCAATTTGTCCCTTTTTGAAAGAGTTATTGCCCTTTCTTAATTTTACGCATTTCTTATGTTCCTGAGAAACTACCCTTACCATTGATTGGCTTTCGTTACAAAAAAATGTCCCCATGAGGCGGGGGATATTGCTGTCTGTGACCGCTCTTGTTATACTGGCGTCCGTCGATAATAGTAAAAAGATTACCGTAGTACATTTGAATTCAATGACTACCGTACTAAATTTGAATGGCTGCCAGAGTAAATTTGAATGACTACCGTAATACATTTGAATGACTACTGTAATAAATTTGAATGCGTTCTTTGATGATATTATATTTTTTAATTTAGTAACTATTGATAAATGATGGGACAATTGTTAGGTTATTGTCATGTTAACTCTTTTCCCCCCTGGCTGTTCCAAGGAGATAATCCAATCATTTAACGGTTAAGCGAATTTTATAAGGGTGTTGTTTGTTTGTGGTAGTTGTACTGGTGTATCTGGTGAAAGTTTGTTTTGGGTTTTTGTATTTGAGTATTTGGTGTTAATATGTTTGTGTCTCTAGTTCATTGTCGTTTGGGCTTTATATTGTGCCCTTAATCAGGTCATTTTTTAATTTCTACTTCTGGACAGTTTTCATTGTAGTATAATATTTCTTAGTTTGTAAAAATTGATAAATATCATGGCAAGTGTAAGTTTATGTGCGTATAATTGTTAAAAACTCCCACGGAGCTCGTGTTTCACTGACCATTACAAGGCGGTTAATGCATCCTTTATTGATAAAGCTGTTTTTGGTTCGTGTGTGGTCAGTTTGTTGTGTTTTTACGTTTTTGTCTATTGCTCAGTATCTTTTAAGCCCTGACACTGTGTTCCTCATCATGGATTATCGATGATTGTTTGACTACTTGGCTTGTCCCTGTAATATGCATTGCATTATTGTAGTAGGCAGGGATGATATCAGTCAGGTATGAATATTACGAGGAAGACGGTGGAGAGGATAGACAATTGCGGACACAATGCTATCATAAGTAGCCCTGTGATCGGCAGACAGAAAACGCTCCAGGAATGACTTCTTATATGTGAACCTTTGATCTTAATGCCATAACGAAGCTCGAAATAAGAGCTCTCGGTTAACTGAATGTAAAAAGTAAAAGTATAAAGGGCCATAATGTTTTCAAAATGTCGATTTACAGCAAATCCAACTGGAGGTTATTGTTATTCAGTGTAATACAGGATATTTGTTGAATTCAGTGTAAGATCGTATTTTATTACGAGTGGTCACAGAAAAACAATATTTTCACGAGTAGCCTTTTGAGAAGGATATATCGCAGACTTCGGAAGTTTTCTTCGATGACAAGATGTCTGAAATCACCATGGCCTGGTTAATATTCAATCTGCTATAATTGCTCTGAATGCTCAGGTTTTTATGAGCTGAACTATTTGATTAGGCGGGACTCCTTTATCGTTTAGTTTTTGAACAAGCCTTTTCAAGCACTACGCTATTTTAAAAAGAAAACTGAATATATGAACTGATGAAGGTAAACAGTTGCAGGAAATTAATCAAATTAAAAATGCTGGTGCATCCATGTATGCGGTTGTATGAGTGAAAATGATCTACAACTCTGTTACTAGCACATGAGGCCAAGTAAATATTGTATAACCTACAAAGCAGGTTAATTGTAACAGTATATTCCATGAAATAGTTCTTATATAAAATGGTTAGTTCATTTTTTAATAGTTAGAATCAATCGCAGCAATGTTTATTTTATTAAAAATAATGCATAATTTGATAAGGACAATAAATAGATATACGGCGTTATGCGAAGGTGCTCCATGCCAGCATCTGCCTTCATGTCATTATGCTGTAGATAGAGTTGAACCCTATGGCACAATTCTTAAACCATCCTTTCTGCTGGCCAGTACAAGTACTGAAATGGGATTTCAGTGTCCAGAAATTCCCCAGGGCGCATTCATTAAGCTTAGTTGATGGAATGAATTGAATACTTCTTGAATCTCCTTTTGACAAGCAAAATTCATACTACTCCAATTCAAATTAAAAAAAAAACTACTTTTATATCGCTATCTGTTCTTTTTTAATGTGTTTTTGTTTATGTTCTCAGAAAGAAATTGGTAATTTCATTTTTGAACCAAATACCGCTCCGTAGTACATCTACGATTTTGAACCAAACTTGTTCTACCTCATTTTCTTTCTGTTATTGTTCATTTTCAGTTGTTGTTCTTTTGCATGTTCAAAGTTGTTGTTTACATATCTATTTTCATCATTTCATTTTGTATAATTCTTTCTTCAAATTCTCTGTTTAGAAAAAGTTCTGCATCAAAAAAATCAGCAAATTCCTCAACAAACATGTATACTCTAAAAGTACTTTTTCAAGTTAAGGGAAGCAACTCTTATAAAAGATGGGAAAAAAGTAGTTCCAAGTTGTCTGCAGTGAAATGATCAAATGTTATCATTTTTACTCGAGCCAAACTGAAATGATCAAGTTATCATTTATCCCTTTTTTATTCTTTTACCGATATGCATTAAATAAAACCATAGATTTGCATGAAAATCTGCAGTTTTAGAATATTAAACGAAAACTATACTATCTGTTTATACTTTTTTCACCAACAAGGTAGTGAAATAAATGTGCTAACAAAACGTCGAATGAATTGACAACTACATCATATAAGCTATGGCTGTATCGTGGTCGTGTTGGTGTGGATATGGTTTTAATGTGTTGTTGTGTCCAATACTACAATACATTGTATGCGGAAAATGAATGCAATATTTTCTTAATTTTCTCCATTGTGTGATTATTAAATCACAACAGACATACATTTTTTCTCGTACTTCAATTTGAACCAAGTAATATCAGCATGAAAGGAATTGATGATACATGATTGATACTTTTATATCTTACGAGTATATCACTACATTAGAACAAAATACAAATAATCACCTTGTTTACAGACAGGAAATGATGTGTTCCAACGACCTTTTACGTCCATACATTCAACATATGCCGATCCGTTTAGGTAAAATCCATAAAAACATTCAAACACGGCCTTTGTACAATTTTCGTCAATATTGTAGCTCTTTGTAGTGTACATGGTACATTGAACGGCACCGTTCTGTGGAGGGTCTGGTATTGCACAACCTGATATAGAAATATAGTATGTAAACGAGCAGTTGATCTTTTATTTGCCCTGAAATAGGGGTCATGGAGTCGGGGCATTCCCCAAAGTCTCTTACATCATTCATAAACAGTAATAATTCATGCACTTATCAATTGAAATAACAATTTTGACAGAAATGTTAATGTATTTATTGTCGTAGTACATATTGATTTTTTAAATAAAGTTTTGCTTAGTTACCGTCGTATATATATATTATATACCACACATGTGTACTATATCTGAGAAAGAAGAAGTTTTACATTCGAAAGCAAAATTTGTCAAAACAGACATAATGAATCAAATAGTGCCTTTTGTTTATGTTAGACATCAGTGTAAAAATTCACAGTGTACAATTATATGTCGAAAATGCGTGTAATCCGAACACCAATATTATTTCAAACTCTGCTGACAAAATGACTTAACCTATACAACGGATGCAATGAGTATATCAGCGAAGTCAATATGAAAAAATAAATAACAGCGAACATTTATATGGATGGCATATATGAGTAAATTAACAAAACGTGTTTGTCTCGGTTCACTTAAGTTTGATATATTCAAACAAGAGCAGATAAGGAGACATCAAACAATAAGATAGTATTTAACTATTATACTGATTTATGGTTGTCTGACCATTTTAATTGCTCTAAAGTATTTATTCTAGTGTCCAATAATAGTTTAATATATGTGAATTTCTGTTCATATTTGTTTACAGTTTCCACTTTTCGAAACAGGCTACTTTGTTTCTAACAGTAAATGCTTACTATTTTGCAATTTATATGAAAATAATAAGACCAAGCAAGGCTGTAGCATTGATTTGTTATTTCTGTTTGTAGTATGTTTTAGGCTACATTTCGAGAACTGTTTATTGCCAAAATTTTGCGCTTGTTTACATTCTCAGAACAAATACACCGGATTTTCTTATTTGCAAATTTTTCATAGTCCATCTGAATAATTTATTTGATAGGTTTTTGCTAAGTGAACATCGTTTGGTGTAATATTTTGAATAGCAATTGTTTTGCTTTTTAATGACACTTTTGATTTGTATGGACAACTCTACTTTTTTGTCCAAGGAAGGGATATATTTAACAGATTTTCCCATTTTTGCTTATACATACAATACATGCTTTTGGTACACACTAGTAAATGCGTTTCGTAAACGTTACTGACTATTTCTCTACTTTAAGACAATAGTATAATACCTAAATACTATGAATTAAGAGCCATTTTGACACCAAAATAATGATAATTATTTCAATTGATAAAGTAAGAAAATTGAAGCACCCAAATTAAACACAGCAATTACGTATAGTTGGATTATCATTATAGGTGAATTTAACGGTTTCTTTAAATGTGTTTGTTTAAGGCACAATTTATATATTGCTATCATTACGAAATTGGCTGTTTGCATATTACACAGCCAAGCAATAATACTTGACCAACCGGTCTGTTTAGCCAGACAACTATTATTGAATGCCAGACAGAAAGTTATTGTGATACAGTTAATTTGTTCATAAGTTACGTACAATCAATAGCCTAATTGTGTTCATTTCTCCAGGTGACAAACCCATTAGGAAGAAGCAAAGCCTTCAACAACTCAAGCACCCAGGATACTGAACATAGAAACTGGAGGTAAAAACTTAAAATTTTCATTTTGACATGTCTGACAACACAACAGTAGATTATGGCGTGGATGTTATAATAGCGACACAATGGTTGTAAAAAAACCCACACCATTTCCGGTACTGTTGCTATGTTTTCTGTTATTTTGCTTAATATGTACATTTTATTTTAAGGTTTTCCATTCCTTCTAAATTATACATTCTATTATCAGATCAGCTCTAAAGTTAGATTGTGATCTCTTCTCAGACCGTGAACTAATGGCCTCATTTGAAATTAATTAGATAGTTGAACAAAAATATTTAAATTGAATGACCAAACGTACATGAAATATATGTTGATTGAAGCATATAGTTCGTTCTTCTGTATTACAACATGCCTGCTTTTAAATAAAATGCAATACCCAAAAAACATGTATTAGTGGTACATTAAATGTGCCTTTGATCAAAAGTGCGTTCAGTTGTCGCTACTACGATGTTGGCTAGCGTGCATACAACCTTAACCACAATGGGGAGTAGAAAACCTTAAGTAGATTTTTTCTGTAATCTAAATAAGCATGCGTTGTTGATTTTGCACTCAACGGATTTTGTATTGTGTTTAATTAAAAAAGATGTTTTATATATACTGTAGAATCATATTATTTTTTAAATTTCTTCTTAAAGATTCAAATACTTTCTAGAACATTCGGAAAAGAATATTTCTGGATCTCGCAACTGACATTGTAAGATTTTTACATCCAAAGCCAGGTTTTAGAACATTTGTAAAACTGATTTGTTCAAACATAACACTCAATGTTATGTTGTCAAATGTCCTAACTAACTCATCCCAAATGTTTTTAAAAATTAGGACAGTCCCTTTTGTAGAAATATGTTTATTTTCATTTTTTTTCAATTAGCAATGAACTTATTAACATGAACATCAAGTTCTAAAGCAATATGTTTTTCAGTATTACCTGTTAACATCGGCAGTGAGAGAAATCATCATTACTACTTTACTAAGTTGTTTGATTAATAATTAAGCTGCGTGTACAAATGCTTCTTTGATATATTTACAAACTTTCATAACTTCCTTTTTATCACATGATGTCAGTAATTGAATTTAAATACAGATGTATGAACATTGTAAAATCGTTTGCTGTAAGTTGTACATAATTGACAGTTGAATTATTGACATATACATCTACAAATACAATGTATGTGATGTTCATCCTCTATGTCCCTACTCACAATATAAACAATAACGTTCGTTACGTGGTATATTATTAGGTGTATATTTTATCACATGCTTACCCTTGTTTTTCGTGCAATATACCCATTACGAATATTTTTATCTTACACATGTGTAAGATAACCTATCAGACATTTCTATTGGCCAGACTAATCACACGCAACCTAGATATCCCTCCGCATTGTTTGTAAACAAAATGGTTTAAATGCCAACAAATACTTACCGTAATAATGAAGCTGTAAGGCTTCCGGGAGAGAAATGGCTAACGAATCATAGTGCCAGAAAGCATCTTGTACAAAAACTTTCTGATAACAATGTTCCGCCAACCAGATAATGCAGATTACTAGTCACAGAAATATCCAGTCAGTCAACAAATACAGCCACAATAGTGACAAACACCACAAGAACATTTCAAACATCTCCATCTTGACCAGCACAACCAATATGCAATCAATGCCATTTGCTTGCCAATTGTATCAGCTGTCGGTTACCGAAAACACAAATACGAATTCCGCAGCACAGACATCTCATTACACATCACATGGCGGCTAGAACATCATGTTCTCTGCAAACATTCCTGGTGGAAATTAACTTTTTCAACATCAACATCCATGCAGTACAGAGTAAGGCTTCGCCGATATCATCTGCATGTTGTGAAACACCATGTACACCAAGATAACGCTGCAAAATCATCGTAGAAAGCGACAGCGAATAACTTTTAAATCCGTGCACACAGTAAAACTTGACAGACCGATGTAGGTCACATAAACCGCGTAAATACATGTACTCTGAGTGTAACGTCATCAAATTGTGTACTTATTGGGTTTTTTTGGTTAAAATTGTTCGTTATTCATGTTGTTGGATATTTTACTACACATTTTTATATTTGTGACTTGTTAAGCGCTTTATCAGATTTTAAAACTTGATAACTGCTAGGCTAGTTACTTTTGTCATTTTAATTTGGAACTATTTATATGGCGCATCGTTGACATTCTACTCTGAGTATTTTGGTTGTCAAACAATCGATTCAGAAAGTGGAACTTAATTGGTAAAAAACACCGTTTTAAGCATGTGATAAAAAGATCTGACACTCGTTGTCATTTAATTCAAGAATTTTATTAAACTTGTCTATGAAAGTTGTTAGTAAGCGAGCCTCTGGCGAATTTCATGAACTCGTTTAATAAAATCTTGTATTAAATGACAACTCGTGTCAGATCTTATATGTCTTGAAGGTATTCTTAAAAGTCAATTTTTAAAGAGAGTATATACGTAAACTCTTTGGTACTAAATCTAAATGTGTTTCATAATAAATGGACATTGTAAAAATTCTTTACATATCCAAATCCGAACAATTATTAATATATCCATACCATTCTTGTTTAAATGTATATGTTATTTACATTAACATATACAGTATTTAGATAATAACAGTTTTTGAACATTAGAAACCAAGTCATCAAAAGCCCAATTCTAACCTACTTATTGATATATAAAGGATATTTGCCTAGTTCTCCATATACTGCAGCGTGACAAGTGTTTTATTTTAACATGTAACAATCGTTTGCAAAGTTTGAATGTATACGTTCTACTTCTTTGGACTAAGTAAAGCCCGATGTTTCATATGTACACTTTAATGTTCAACCGACAGAGGCATCAAACATTGACACACTAGATCAGGCTTTAAGTCGTATTAGTTCCATTTATATATAAAACAATTGGTCATTGCCTTAATTGCCTTTACCCTCAATTACCCTAAATGGTCCAATGTAAAATTTCCAGCATAATTACCCACAGTCCTTAAATAGTTAAAATTATCGACTACTTTGCTATTGTGCCCATTATAGGTCATTCTGTTTACGAAACACCATACTTTTAGTCTTTGATGTATCCAAACAAAAATTATTTTTCCTTAAAACATATCAAGCGAGATCACGTTTAAAACATTTAAGCTCATTGTGTTAACATGTGCATGATCATAATTCTTTTCAACATAAACGTTGGTTCCCAAAACACACAATAAGCATACAGACTGTCCAAATAACCTATTGAGAGTACAAAGAGAACAATGGATGACCTCACAGACATGCTTAAACTATAACGACATCTTTCAATACCATACGATGCTCAAAAAGACCGTCTTATTCTCGGTAAACTGAAACTACTTTGGAAAACGATAATTAACACCTACCACATTTGATGCATTCCGAGGCAGTCCCAGAAACTGTAATATAAGGAGAATTGAAAAACAGGTGTTAAAATAGGTTTTACGAATAAAATGTAGCTGATTTTTTCTGAACTATAAAATGGACTAAAAATATTATTATTCAACTTACGTTAAATCGCAATAAAAAGGATCTGATAGTTTCTTTAGAAAAAAGCTGTATATGTGTAATGTTTGTGAAGCCAAATTATAGTCGCTTCTGTTTACCTGGAGACTTATTGTGGTGGTTGTTTTAAATTCTTTTCAAATGAAGAAAAGCTTTCAAACGAGACTGTCATTATATATTCTTGATATTTAAACACATTTAAACAAATGATAGCTGTTACAAATGTATTTGTTTCAAGATCTAGAAAACACACTTAAAAGCATATTTCTTGTATGTAGATCGAAACTAGTATATCTTTACTACGGGTTTTACAAGTCGAACGTTTACCAAAAGCAAGGTCATAAGTATCTCTATTTGGTAGTCTTATTGTATTAACGTATTTAATTTTTGAAACTACAATCACCCACTTTGCAGCAAATCACAACAGCAACATAACCTAAACTAATTCCTTTTTGAAGAAGCATCCCGTAGGTTGAAAATATAGACATCCTCCAAAAACTGCTTTTCGTTATAACCAAATAGTTTTTGCTTTTTGTCATAACAAAAAAAAAACATTTAATATTTCTATGTAGTGTGTGCCTCATTTGTAGGTATGAATATATCCTAGGGATAGGATATGCATTCCGAGACTTCCGTTTTAAAGCAAACGTGGTGAATATATATATATATAAACAACTTTTTGGACCAGAAACGTAATTTGCTTTTCGTTATACCAAACAATATTTTGTACATTATCAGCATTTGCCCACGATTTTCGAAAAAAATGCTCAACATATCTCTCAGTAACCGAGTATAGTGTACATTTTTCCGCTTAGCCTCCGCTAGGTTTTATAAAGATTGATATTAAAATAACAAACTTACAGCGATAATCATTTCCGAATCGAGCAGTATTTTGCTTCACGTTATAACAAAATCTGACGTCACAAACCACGTGGTATGTCCACACTGGTTATTACAAGCACATATCCTCAGAAATATGCATAATTAAACGATACGTGTCGATCTACAAAATAAAAACTACACAACGAATAAATGACCTCTTAGTAAACAATTTATGTCTCACCTTAAGTTCTAGTGTTCTAATAGAGCGAATGTTGTAGTTTCCCCTAGAAGTGTGTACTTATGAGCTCAGCGGTATATTTTGGATCGTCCTTGTAGGCTTTGTTTTATGGAAAATTGGTTTTTGATGCGCATTCAGTGTAAATATTGGCTCACTGTTTGTTCTGTTTTGTGTTCATAAATTGCAGTAACTATCGTTTTTCTGATGCAAACGTTTGCAGACATGTGATACCTCTGTGATGTCCCTAACTCTTGTGTTTGTATTTGTTTCGTTTTCAGCTTCCTGTAGTTTTATCCTCTGCTCGAAGAAGCATACAATCACAGCTAGAATCACGACCAGCACGCTTGCAATCGGAGCAGCTGTCACCACTGCAGATGCTTTTGTAGATTTTTCTTACATATTTGACCTGTTCAATTGCTTAATCAGTAAATAAAAAACACTTTCGTTTACATGTACTCATATTTAAAACATCTTTATTAGAAAAAATACTCAACAGATACTTTTAAAATTATCAATAATAAGTAACAATAATGGTTGAAATAGGGAACGTTCAACCGATTATTTTCTTCCTTTCCGTTGATAGTTGGCAAATAATCAAAATGGTGGTGTCTAACTAAATGAACATGAAAACTCACTCGTAAAACTAGCCACGCTTTTAAACCGGTTAAAACCGGTTTCCAAAACAGATTTCATGGGGAGCCTAAGTACGCGAACTTGGCTAAAACGCGCCACTTTGGTGCGCACTTAAGGGCCCTTGTAATCGACTGAACCGGTTCAAACCGGTTTTGTTTTCAATAGTGGATGGCCCTCGAGTGCACCAAAGCAGAGCTTTTAATCGATTCAAATCGATTACAAAAATCGATTACACGGGGTAACCAAAATTACGCGTTTGAGCCCAAAGTAGAGCTTTTTGGTACGCACTTGTACGCCCCCGAGCTCAAACCGGTTTGGATTTTGTCGAAATTGGATAGCCCTCGAGTCAACCACGCTTTCAAACAGGTTCAAACCGGTTTCAAGAACCTATTGTATGGGGAGCCTAAGTACGCGAACTTGGCCAAAACGCGCCACTTTGGTGCGCATGAAAGGGCACTTGTAATCGACGTAACCGGTTAATATCGAATATGACATGGGGACAGTAAACAAATAGGAGTTTGACAATATTATTAAGGAAAATGAGGTCTTATTTTTAAAAAGAAATGCATTTATCTCAATTGTAAGCGGTGTTAATATTTGACGAACATTACATCTTTATTATTTTATTACATCTGACGAATGTTTGTCAAACAGACCAAACCTTTCACAATTTGAGTCGGACCAAGTCCTTATTTACCGTCAAGACCATCGGCCGTCGGTATTCAAAATTCTTGATACAATTTTGGTATTTTTGAAAATTTCAAAACACTTTTTTTTTAACATTTTGTTTTAATAGATGTTTAGGGATTAGAGGAATCTCATTTTGAACATCCAATAGTTAAGACTAAGAAATAACGACCCCTTCATAATAAATATATTTAGAATAATCCTACATTTTCAATTGCAGATAGGCATAAATAAAGAGCCAGACTTAATCATTAACAATTTCAACTTTCGAGGTTGTTTTAACGTCAGCCTTCTGTCACTTAACTGATGCACAATCCCTGAGTCAGATTTTGGTTGTTTAAACGTCAGCCTACTTTCATTTATCTGATGCACAATCCCTGCGACAGAGTTTACGTTGACAATAAATCAGCCAATAAGGTTGTATTCTAAGTCAGTAAGATGATCTGAAGTAATAATCTTAATGATTGAGAATGGGCTCATTCGCTACGCTCACTCCGCCCATTCTTAATAATGTCTTGTCATTAAGAATTTATTTTATATTATCTATTACTTGTATACCTTACTTCCTGTTAAATAAAGCCGTCACATATTTTTTCTGTCCTAAATACACATATGTAATATTAATATAAAATTGCTCTACTTCTATTGGTCAGAATATATATATAACGCCTCTAACATAAATGACGCAACGCCATTGGTCCAGGACTGGTCACGCGGTGACCCAATATTTTTCATGGATTACATAGAAAGGAAAACATATGGTTTCCTTGCCCCGTATATCCCTTATTGGGTCACCTATTAACCCCGTAATTTATTATATCACTTCACATGTTTGTAAACAAATTCATTGGCAGTAATACTTGCTTAACTAGCAATATTTCTAGCAAGTCATATGATTATTTGTCATTTTGTATTTATTATGATGAAAACAGTTAAAATTAAATTTCTTACCAATTCTGAAGAGGAAATAGAGGATATTTGATTATTTCAGTGTAAGATCGTATTTTAGTTCACGAGTGTCAAAAAAAACATATTTTCACGAGTGGCGACATAGAAAAACATATTTTCACGAGTGGCGAAGCAACGAGTGAAAATATAGTTTTTCTATGATCACGAGTGAAATAAAATACGATCTTACACTGACATAAACAAATTTTCTGTTTCTTTTATGCTTATTTTCTGAGTTTTATTAGTTTAACAAAACGTTTAAAAAACTGGAATACCGTTTTTCTAATAAACGGTAAGTTGTTAATTTCCGAATAGATCTTTATTTAGACGTATGAAACCTTTCTTTAAATTTCAAATATTTATTTTGCAAACATTTTCTGTTTCAAAAGTGAAGTGTTCTGTTCTGATCAAGGGGAAGTAACTACAATGTATTTTAAAAGTAGTTCTGAAAATTGATATTTTCTCTCATTATTTTGCAGTGAAAATTTTCACTGTTGTTATTTCACTGATAAAACTTCATATTTCATCAAAAAAGCATGAAAGAAATAAGTAATGATAAATCATTAAAATAGTATAGAGTGAGTTATTCATTACGGAGAAAATAGGAAAAACAGGGAACCCCTATGAGTTTTTAAGTTTTGTCTTAAAACAAATTAATGCACACTTTGTTATTAAACCTATATTTGAAGTTAAAAATAGAGAGTCTTTCCATTGTGAAAAATTCTAGTTGTTCTTCAACAATAAATTCGTTTATTCAATTTAACATTGGATATTTTTATCGTCTGTTTCTGCATACTTGTCGGAGCTTACTAAGGGATCACTTGACATGGTATGCGTAGCCTTATCGCTATATATTATTGACGACAAACTTCGCACAGCAAACATATAATGAACACAATAGCTCACCTTGAGCATTTTGATAGTAACCGCATGACACAGGAAAGCAAATACAACTTAACGAGATCAATGACATATAACATACTATTGAGATTTTAAATTTAAGTATAAAACCATCCATAGTCAATTTATTTATAATGAAATACAAGTAGGCAACCACATACAAAGTAAAAATATGTGCATATTCTAGTTCTATGTATTTAATGTATTTACGAACTTAGGGAAAATAGATACAAGGAAGAAAGTAACAAGTAGAATCAGCCTTAATACTGAGAATATGTTTTATGCACCAGGTAATGTCAAAATAAGTTACAGGATAGAGAACATGTCAGGGCATTATCATGTAGGAAATGTCAAAATGAAACGTTCTCAAATGTTCATATTTTTTATATAATGACACTGCATTTTTAATGAAACCCGTGTGTTAAAAACCAAGTGTCATTAAGACAAAGGGTCATTCCAAGTGGAAGAGGTGATGATAGCCATCCTTTCTGGGCTTCCTTTTAATATTTGAAACTAGAAGTATGAAATTCCTCAACATTTATATCTGAAGTGTTCATCTTAAATATGTAAGTTTATTCCTCAGGAACTTTAAGAATTTCCCACTATTGTCCAGCTATATATTTTAAATGTCAAATAATTTGTAACTATTACTTGCAAACTTCACAAAAGTGTAATTAAGGAAATCATTTGACGATAAGACTTATTGAGAATGTGGCCATAAAATAACATTGACACCAGGTTTTGATATTCTTTTTTAATATTAGTTTTAATATCCAATGATTATCCGCAATTGTTTATCCAACACATTCGACCTTTAAAATTTTCATTCAATAAATGGCGGCGTGGTAATTTGGTTCTATTGTTTGCAGTCTAAAGGAAAACACTTCTTGACAAAAAAGGTAAGCCCTAGAATTAAATAATTTGGTGTGAAACATTGTTTAGTGGTGCTCTACCAAGATTATTCATATAGAGCCCCTGAGGTCAAAATATAAATGTTATCAATTGAAGACCTAGACCTTTTGACAAACTTTTTTTAAAAGCTACATCAATGGAATTTGGACAATGTGTACAGTTTTGAAAACAAATATATATGTCGTCCTCAGATGACCTTCACTGAGACCTTTTGACCTACTGCATTTTTTCAGTTATAGCAATTTAAACCAGATGTACAGTTTTGAAAACAATTATCAATGTTGTGCTTTAATGACCTAGATTGTGACCTTTGAACATACATTTAATTGTTTAGCTTCAGCAATGATATTTAGACCATGTGCACATTTTGAAAATAAAAAATCAATGTTGTGCTTGGATATACTTGATTGTGTCATTTTGACCTACTTTCCTATTTTTAAGCTACTGCAATTAAAGTTGTACCAATCATTTGTACAGTGTTCAAAACACTTGGATAACCTTGATTGTGACCTTTTGACCTACTTTCCTGTTCTTAAGTTACTGCAACAAAAGTTAGACCATGTGTACAGTTTTGAAAACAATCAATGCTGTCCTCTCATGTCCTTTACTGTGATATTATGACCTTCTTTCATATTTTCGAAGTTTGGACAAAATGTACAGTTTTGAAAATAAATATAAACGTGTGCTTGGATTACCGTGATTATGACCTTTTGAAGCTACTGCAATGGAAGTTTGACCATGTTTGGGAAACGATTATCAATGTTGTCTTCGGATGACCTTGATTAAGGCCTTCTTTCTTATTTTTGAAGCTACAACAATACAATTTGGACCATGTGTACAGTTTTGAAAATAACTATAAATGTTGTGCTTGGATGACCTTGATTGATTCCCTTTGGCGTAGTTGTTATGTTACCGGAATTAGATTTGGGCCATGATACAAATATCAAAATTGACATTGCTAGGTGACCTCTTTTATCTACTTTCTTATTTTCAAAGCTACAGCAATGAAATGTGTATGTTTTGAAAATAAATATCAATCTTAGATATTTGGTTTGAAGCATTGTCTAATTGTCCTCAACTAAGAATGTTCAATTCATGCCCCTAAATTCAAGATTGGGCTCCGATGACCACCTGTGTTAATAAGTTCTATACAGCAGACCGAAAGATGGCACCGTTCATCAGCACTTTCAGTGCTTTGATTAAGCTTAGTGCTTATTACCGCAATGTCCCATTATAATAGATAGATCTATACAAGTTAAGACCCGCTACTAGAGGAATCCATAACGATAACAATATAAATCAACATGGGCAGAATCAAGAAAATGGAAATGTTATTGTGCGCGTACACAGTAACAAAACTTCAAGCAACTTACGCAGAGCTTTAACTAAATATATTAAAATCCTGACAAAAAAAAAACGTCATCCCTACGTAACAATTTAAATGTGTACAGGTACGAGATCAAAAAGTTAAACAATATTGTGTATGACGTCATTTCCATCGAGCCATAACATCACACCCCACTTAAGAGGGAATAAGCGATAAGAAATTAAAAACTTAAAACTTTTAAACACTAATGGAAGATGTAATCCAGATCTAAATGTCGTAAAACCGCATTAGTATCAAGCAATTATTTTTTGAGCTGTACTTCGCGGTTTTAAGTTTTATTGCTTTTGCACGAAAGTGCGTTTCACGGTGTTTCATTTCGAGGCCCATTAGCTACAGTTTTTCGTAATGGAATATTTGGAACATGTTTGAAAGGTTTACAATACATAAATAGGTAAGAAAATATGAAACATATTAATATTATACATATAAGGGTAACAAGAGTCATAGAAAAACATGAAAATAAAACAGTGTGCAGTAAGCTTCGAACCTTACATCCCCTGTTTAAGTAGGCATGCCACTACCTCATAAGCGCAAACAAAGATATATTTTTACTTGAAAAACGTGTCTTGCAGTGTTATATCCAAATATTTTCCTGTAAGTAAAGTACAATTTTAACAAAGAAACAATTAGAAGGACGATGCAAAAAGAGCAGGACTGATTAAAACATGACAGTGGTCTTATTATTATTTTGACTCATGTGACTAACGGTGATGATGCTGTTGTTGTAACATCGACTAGAATAATCCTTCATCGATCTTCACTTATACTCACAATACATTAAATTACTTGTGTAAACATGGACATGTATCACTACCAGCGCGCTGTCCCCTTTAAACCGTCCAAGTTTTACTTTTTATGTCAATATAGGAGGGAAAAAATGTTAAAATTTCTTGGGGGGTTCCCAAAATTCCCGTGCCGACGCTTTCAACGAAATAAATTTCGGTTCTGAGGGAGGAACGCAAGTGCAAAAGTTACGGCCCAAAGTTACGACCCGTCTAATGTGAAATCCTGGATCCGCCACCATTATGTTAAACTGTATGATGTATAAGAATGTGTTTAAAATTAAGACACTCTACTGTGCATTTTCTGTTTTAAAACCATTTCATTCCAACAAATTTGCTAAACCTTTATAAGCCTTTATTTCTAAAAAAAATGTTTTTGTATTTGTCTTTTTACAAGGTATTTTTCGTTTATAAACCACCTGCTTTATTAAATGTCATAAATATACATAACCGATGACACAAAACGCTTAAACATTAAGCAGAATAGACGCGTGATTTACATGCATAGACGATCGGGTATGAGCATATCAGGTTTTTAAATTTCCTTGTTGAATATATTGTGAAATTATAGACAAACATTATGGAAAATATGGTGACTGCGAGGAGATTAGTAGTTTTAATTGTGTATAATATATATTTCAGTTCATACAAAGGTAAGTTCCACTCACATTTATTGCATGGTCAACTTTTCATTTTGTTACTTGTTGTTACTCTTTTGAGTTATTTCTTAAGGTTGATAAAATTAGACAAACAGAAAGTAACATAACCTTCACGGAAGCTAACTGCTTCAGGTATTGCTGTGAGATTCGCATACACATTTGTTCAGAAGTTTATAAAACATCAGGGCCATATTAGTTACGGGCTACTGTTATAAAATGCGCACCGAACTTAATGTACAATAATCATTTACAATCAATGCATTTTCTCAAACATCTTTACTATGTTAAGTGAAACAACAGGTAGGTATGTTTGCGAGTATCTACATATTTAATGCAGGTTGCCTTTAATGTGCTTATCAAATCAAGTAGAGTATATTGAACCGGATACCATGCTTTACACCTACTGTTGATTTGATCCTTATTATACTCATACTGTTTCTTGGTATAAGCTGTATAATAACAATGGTAGCATTCATTGCCACCATGATGTCATATTTTTGTGTAATCATACTATTTCAATTAGAGCTAGAATCTACGAGCTTTAAATGTATAAGGAAATAAAAACATGGAAAATGAAATTGAATTTTATGATGAAAATGAGTGTCATTCGAAGAAAGGACTACAATTTTGATAAAAATACTTTTATAAATCTATCATCTGGAACAGAGGACATGTTCGGATTGCGAATCCATCGCGTTTAATATAAATTGGAAATTGTTCATCTTGTTATGTTTTTGTCAGCAGGCCACGAACAACATTTTCATCAAGTTGGAAAGTCTGTATTAACGATTTGTTATATATTTATTTTGTCATTTACGTTTAGATTTAACGTCAAAAAGTGTTTCTTGTGATGAAAAGTTTCCCGCGTTATTGTGACGTACTCTGATACTTCGGACACCACTTACTTTAACCAGCCCTCGTGCATTTATACCCCAAAGATGACATCAATCCCGCAATTCATTCCTAAAATAAAACACTTAGTATTAAGATGCATGCGTTTAGATATATTTGTGTGTTTAATTAATGAATAAGAAGAGAATGATGTACATTCAATCAAGGTATTGTCGAGTAGTCACGATGTTTTGACGGATATATTTCGACGTTAAAATGTCACTCAGCTTCGGACCATTTGACCGGATGGATCAAAATGTATTTTACATTATTGGACATGAATGCTGTAATGTTGACATTCCTTTCCGATTTATCATGATATGATTTAGTATAATAGGAGACATTGGTCACTGGAAATGAATTTGAGGTTTTATAATAAATGACTCATACTGTGTTTTTTTTTCCAAAAACTCAATATGTTTATAAGTATGATCATACATACTTAAATTGTTCAACTATTGGAATATGGTATGATATACTAGTATACTAAGTTGTGGTGTACGGTCACATGAATGTACCAGTTATCAACGTCCGACAGTTATTACGTTCTCCATTTTTTACACGATTTTGCAGTTAGTTGTTGTGCTGTTAGCTAGTTAAGAGAAATGGTGTATTTAAAGGAAGTACATATTTTTTCAGAAATATGTTCTTATTGGGCAAAATAAACCAATTAATCTACGAAACATAATCAGCATTCATTTGATTCTTAACAAATAAGAACGACCACCTAAAACGTTTTCACTTGATAAGTCGCTTTCTTCAATATATAAATAGCTTTTAATAATATCCGAAATACGTATACTGATCCGAACAAATTTCCGTACCTAATTGTACATTCAGAACGTGTATTTTAAATCATTCAATCAATTTTATAAATACTCTCCATTTTATTAATTAGCCCCTTTTTTGTATTTACAAATTAGACATAGTGACTAACTGTTATACTCACAATGCTTTTATTCACTTGTTGGTGTTTTTTGGATTCAAGCCATTTTTTGTACCCTTGCATATAAAAATAAAGAAATTGACAGTTTTCGTAAATTAATTAATTGTCATGTTATATGCATTTTAATTGTTTATTTAAACAAAGTCTGAGTTTAAAATGTACTGTTAATACGTCACTTAGTACTTGTAAAGCATTTACGGCGCAAGGTACCGTGGGTTGACACATTATAAACATTTATAAACAAATCTCCTTTCTGCTAAATAAATAAGAGGAAATGAAATAAATGACCTTTAAAATTGTGGCACTTAATGAAAGTCGAAAGAATTTCCACTTCTATCGGCATATGAGCGTATCGTAAGTTATATACCATATTTAATAATAATGTTATGATATTTTCTGTTTTTAGGTAGAGCAGTTGCTGATAATTGTAACAATGAGAGATTTTATGTCAATTCAGAGTGTCGTAAGTATTTTTTGGATATGATTGAAGGCTTTGCCTCTACATGCTTTAGGCATTTAAGGCGTAAATAATCACCTACAATATAGAACGAGTATCAAATCTTAAGTTATTTATAAAGCATTAACTTATTCTTATCTTATAATATACGTGAGCCTCGACATGTTTAAGGCCAAGTTTAAGCCTTCTTGAAGTACCCCCCCCCCCCCCAACCCGTGTACAGTACATAACTTCTGTGTACTGATCTTAATCTTTATCGCCTTGTTTGCCTATCAAATCTCCGATCTGAGTATCCTGCTGTGTAGTTTTGGAGGTTTTGTTATATAAATGGACAATACATCCTGTCTTTTAGTTGTTGCTTTTGTTTTGTTTTTCGAATATTATTATTATTAGAATGCCTTAGAAAAACACTAAGGGAAATGTTATATATTAAAGCCCATTAATATGATTTCACCAGGATGCTTCACAATTCGGATTTAACAAAGGTGATCCCCCATTTAAAATATATATGTTAAATAACTATTTAAAAACTTGTCACTCTTATTTGATTATTATTCATTTCCATTCGGTTTAATTAATAATTGCAACTGCGTTGCATATTGTTTATATGTATTAGTGAGACAATGAGATTTTCTAATCTAAAAGTGTCAACCCTAAATGGTCCTGAGCCAAAAAAGATACACAGAAAAATGGACCCTACTGTGACACCAGTGCCATAAACAGGAAATGCACAGGAGGGGTTAATCATTTTCAACATTCAACTAGGCCTTTAAGAACACGGTTCAGTTCCTCACGTTATAGCATTATATAACAAGAGAATGCTTCAAACGCCTCTTTGTCAGTGAATCGATGTCCACAAACGTGATACTTAAAGGGATCTGAACGCCTCAAACGCCTCTATATGATTAGAACTGAACGCCTCAAACGCCTCTATATAATTAGAACTGAACGCCTCAAACGCCTCTTTGTCAGGGAATCGAAGCCCACAACCGTGATACTTAAAAACAGAAGTTGTTCTACATTATCTTAACTTATCTTTTAATATCTGAAAAATTTAAATCTCAAATTAATTAAGTCGTTGGTTCAAACAGAAAGTAATATCAACTTACTGTGTGTTCAATTGCAAACTGTCATATACAGGGATCCATTATGTACATGTTTGTCCTATTGGTGTACCAGTCATTTCACAAGTTTTGTTTCTGATGTTCCATCATTAATATCGTTTGTTTTTAAATATACAAAGATATTATTAATTTCTTGACCTTATTTTGGTACGTCTCCGTTACCTCAATCCATGTCATTCCAATCAGCTGAATTCAGCATTCTATGTACAGAAAACACGTTTGTTCTCTAAAAAGTAATTTTGTCTTTTTCAGAATGTGGTAAATTTGAAATAGATTATGCAGAAACAACTTACGATATGGATGCGATATATGACAACAAGTACGTGTATCTGATCGGCACAAATGCAGATTCCGTTTGTTACGGAAACAAATCGTTAAGCAGCCGGCGAACTTGTACAGCCGGACAGAAATCTGCTTCTTGGGATGGAATTCAATTGCAATGTGGTATGATCTTTATTGCCGTTTATAAATAGTTGTATTAACAAGAATATTAAGGTACGGGTTTGAGAAAGGGTCATGCTTTTAAAAATTAATTATTGAATAAATAAACAAGATAGCTTGAAGGTACGCAGAGGCTCGGCTGTTTTTCGGCAGTTCACCGCATAATGACATAATTTAGTACTGAAAACTTAGAAATTCTATCTTCTGTTCTAAATCAAATATTTGATTATTTTTTATATAACTTTCCCAAAAAATTCGGCTCACTTGGAAAAATCTTCAATTAGACGTTGGCAAACTCCCGTGTGATCACTTAAACCCATTTATTGGCCAACGGGAGAAATCAGTAATGTAATTAAAATGTTCATACTTCTTAAACATTTCTGGGATTTGACTGAATTTACCTTGTGCCACTTTTAAATTTGATGTCTCAAATAAAAATAAAATAAAAATTAATTTGCAAATAAACCGGATTTGCAAACTCATACCGGATGTTGTTATAACCGCATATCGCTAGATCTACTTTTTGACATTACAATACAATAATTTATCCGCCGAGGTTACAAAAAAGGACCAAGGTGTTATGCGGTTTAAAATAGTGAAACAAATAAAAGACTAATTTATTTAAATACGTTAACGTTAATGGGGTTTTAAAAACAAGCCGAAGAATCTTAAATAAATCTTGGTGAGAAACCGAGAGGAATAGATAAATGGAAATGTGTTAACTAAAAGCCTTACTTCACCTACTAGAAATAGTCAAAACGTCCTCATCCTGTACCCTGTTTCATTAATTAATTTCGCACGAGCAATACAAATGTGAGATGAAAGCAATGTTCATATATTCTAGTTCTTATCGGTTTATCAATTTCTGTTCCAACAAGCTAATTGTATTAAAAATAAATTGTTTAGACCTGCATGCCTATTAAAATATCTGCTTTATTTAATAAACACGCTAAATTAAAAATACGTTTAATTGCATTCCAGCTCAACCTCCATCAACATCAACAAAAACCACACCAACCACACTAACTACCACAACAACCACACCAACTACCACAACAACCCCAGCAACCACACCAATTACCACTTCAGCTACCATAAGTACCACACCATCCACAACAACTACCAAACCAACTACATCAACTACCACAACAACGATGTCAACATCGAAAAATCAAACAACTGGATTATCTGAAACTAATACGACGAGAACAACTACAAGTAAGTCAACCATTCATTTCAGCTGTTTAGACTATAAATGAAACATTTAAAAAAATCCCAAAAATCTTTGACATCGTGACGACAGGCATTCATTGGAGCAATAATTTTTCGTTTGAAAATGAGTTAAGAATGGACATAAACGATGAACACTTTAGGAGTGATTTTAACTTTTAATCACCATTTCATTCCATTTCTTCCCTATAAGGCCACAACAAATTGATCATTTGTTCGTCGGATTTGCCACACCTAAAATTCGAAAAACGAAAAAAAAAAAAAAACTTTTTTTTTTGCGCCCGCACATACTTTTTGGCCGCGCATATTTTTTTTTGTTTGCTTCTGAATTTCCTCTACTTTCTGAAGTTCTTTTACATAGAATTTAAACCTGCAACGTCGACCTCGCCTTTTTTTGAAGGTATTTCCATGCTTTACATTCTTTGCGAGCAAAATTTCCACGTGTCAGGACAAAATCAGGTCCGGGTATCCGCAAAACAGTCGATATTTGTTGACAGTCTTTTTTGTCGGGAATGTTTTGCAGGACGCACCGTTGTTATTTATTTCCGGTATTATATAAAATTACTTTCAGTTTTCGTAATGTAAAATCAAGTTTTTAATGAAAATCAGTGTCATAGTCAATAAATAATAGTCATCAGTAAACAACAACAGTTTCACAGCGCCGAAGGCAATAATTATTTATGTGTGTTTTAGTAATTCATTGTTTTGTACTCAAAATTTAGTGTTAAATAATAACTAAATCAGATTTTGAGTGCAAAACTTAAATTAAAATACACGGACACACGACTTACAACAATTGAACATGTTTTCGTGAGTATTTTTTATATTCTAAAATGCATTTCTCAGTTTTCATATACTCATTGTTATAAACAGATATAAATAGTAGGACTTGTAAATGTTTTAAAAATATTCCCCCTCCCCCATCCAGGGTCCGGGGGTATACCAGGGTTAGCCGGGTGAATGCGTTGAATGACCCGGGGTTTGCTGGACTGAAAGTCCAGTAAAGTGGCCTGTGATTAAAGTGGCCTGTTTCTTACGGGCATTAAAGCTATGGAGGCCGTCATGATATTTTTTTAAGGCACGGACCTTTACCCCGCAGGTTCATGGCAAAGGCGAGGTCTTGAAAGGAAAACGTCTTTAATCCACCACCTGCTCTTATATAATGACCGGTGCAACATTTGCAGATTTGTTTGCTGCTGCTTTAATTATGAGGTCCCGCAATTTAATCCACAATGTCTTTTTTTTTAAATGTTCTCTGTGTTACATTTACATGTTCGATCTTCTGCAAAGTCAAAGTCACTACAACCTTATCATGTGCTTTAAGAGGTTCAAATTTAGACCTGAACAAATATTTGGAAATGCTCAAATGTTGAATTACTCTGGCAAGTCTAAATTACACGTTACTATGAGGAATGGTGTCTTTACAATATATCCACGTTTAAATTGAAGTTAATAGTATAGCACTGGATCTTATTGCCATTTGTTAAATATTGAGACAGATTTTCATGTGATACAATCAAAACCTTTTCATTTATAACTGAGAACCTATGTTTGCAATTAAAAAGCATTTCTTGACATAATTGTATGATAAATTTGGTAAGAAATAAACTTTTGTTTTATTTTTTTAATTTTTCGCTTTGCGCTCGCCTCTGAAATGCCTTAAATTTAAAAAAAGTATTTTTTTTTTCGCTCGCTCGCTCCTACTTTTTTTGGCAAAATCCGTAGAACAAATGATCAATTTGTTGTGGCCTAAGGGTTACACAGATTGTATCGTGGTGGTTGCAATACAAAGTAAGATCATTCAGATAGCTCATACACACAGACGATATTTGTTGATCTCCAATACACTGTATTACGTTTTCTTTTAAACGTTAACATAAAGGCGAATTCGTGTATTTGTGTATTAGGTTTAACAATTATTTATTTCATCAATACGAAGCTAATACAAATGTTTCCTTTATTTCAAATTTCAACTTGTTTTTCATACCGCAATAAGCATCACAAACACCTAGGATGACGAATTTCACATATACAACGCTATCGACTGATTCCACATCAATAATCGACACTAGCCAGGCTTCCACGTCTACATCCAACAATGCGTACGGTACAGAGGCTGTTGTTTCAAATGACAAGTCAGGCAAGCAATTAAAAATAAACTTAGCACTTTATTTATTTGTTTCATAATCGTCGTGTTTCAACTGTCGAGGTGCCAGTGGTCTTCCTCGACGTGTTCGGTTTGAAATTCTAGTTACTCGGCTTACCCACATTGATATCCTGAAAATGTTCATAGAAGTAAACGACTGTTATAAATGTCGCAAATGTCACGATTGTCGCAAACGTAAATGCGTAGCATTGGCAACATCTGTTACATTTTTCAATATTTATAACATGTCCAACATTTATAAAATTAGGGATATTCACAACAGTCGAGACATTTGTAGCATTTACAACATCCATTACCTTCACTTTATTCGCAACATTTGCGACGTTCACAGCATTGGCGACATTAACATTATTTGCGACGTTCACAGGATTTAAGAGTTCAATGACGAATACCACGAGTTTTTTTGTTCACTGCGCATGCGCTTAAGCTCTAGTTTACTGGATTAGTGTTACCGCTAATTAATCGCGGGTTTGTCGAGGGTTGAGACTAATTTAATACGGTTGGTTATCTAAAAGCGGTTATAGTAATGCATTAGAAGGAAAGTGCGTTCATAAGTTGTTTACCATCTTCCAGCAAAATCCTATATTTTGATGCTATATAGATGACTTTGCATACTTTATGTGTTTCTTTCAATAATAAAATAGGTTTAAACCAAAGGAAGGCGAAACGTCTATTAGCAATAAGTAAAATACAATGTTAAATGGAAAGAAATGTATAAAAAAGGTATTAAATACTTCTTAACACATAGTATTTGGCATCATATTTTCGATAACTTCATCCAAGAGACATTCACAATATTCGCGACATTCAAGACATTTTATGACCATCGCAAAATTACAACTTCGGGACATTTACGGTATTCACCATTACCTTTCGTTAATCGAGTAAATACCATAGACCTGCGCGGTATTACCCTGCTTGCTGTTATTACTTTCATACATGTCCAGTTTCAATATACATTTCAACCAAATTAAAAAAGAAAATGTGTCTTTACATGATATCAACATCAAAATGATAAACTAAGTTTACCGTTTTTACTTGCGCCAGTTTAACCGTAGCCTACCATATCACTTTCGCTTCAACCCGTAGCCAACTCGCGAAAAAAATGTGGGTTTCCACTGTCGAGTCAACAACATAATGGCCATCCACAGTGAATTCACTCGAACTATTCGATTTTAGGCTGTAGGCCGCAGGCCGCAAATCGAAATAAGGTATCGTCAGATCTATTTTATTACAATACATGTTAAAATAATTCATGCGCCGAGGTTACACAATGGGAAGTATGGTGTTATGCGGGTTAAAATAGTGCGAGTTTTAAAAGACCCTTTTATTTTATTTTAAGTTGTTCATGAAATTGCAACGTTAATGTGATTTTAAAAGGAAGCCGGAGGATCTTTAATAAATCTTTATGAGGAACCGAGAGGAATTGAAGATTTCGAAGAAAATGGAAATGTGTGTCTTAAAGACTCTTACTTCCCATACAACAGAACGCGTTCATATCGCCAATATCGGGTTTCTTTGATTAACTTTACACTAGCAATAAACTTGCAAGATGAAAGCAATGTTCATATTTTTTAAAACATAGCTTTATCAGTTACTGTTGAAACTAGCTTATAGTATTAAAAACTCATCAATTAACATTACCTATTCTTTGGTAATGTCAGGCACTTATCGGTTACAGTTTGAGGCCACTCATAATATTTTTTAGATTCGTTTTATTGTAATTATAGTAACTAAGTAGAATCACGCTTATCACACCTACAGCCTTTCAACGCTTTCAGCCCTCCATTTCACCTCTTGTATCTCGGGCCATCCAAGATGTTATCACGGATATGTTCTGAGATGGACACTGGTGGCATAAGTGATTACACTATTGACAACGTTCGCAATATTCACGATGTACAAAATCATTTATATTTTCCACGCTATTCTTTCATTTCGACTTCAGGTATAATATTGCCATAACTGATGGAGAAAATAATATGTTTCTTTTTTTAATTTTCTTATTTTATCATAATTATTAGATTATCAAAGAAAATGCGATTTACCATTTTTGCATATTATATTTCAGAAGTTCTTCCCATATCTGGAATTGTTGGTGTTACTGTTGGTGTTCTTCTGATAACTATAACCGTTGTCGTGATTTTGATTGTATTAAGGTAAAGTAGGCTTTCTTGGTTTGAAAGGAACGATTGTATATAGTTTTTATTATAGATATGCATACGCTGTTTATTAGTTAAATTTTGTGTAAGTATGTTTAAGTTGCGTTGCTTCTTATTTATCCCAAAGTTAATTTAATAAATATTATTGGAGACTTTTTTTGACTACGTCATCCAGGTGTGTGTTTAGAATCACATATACTATTTATGATCCGACTGACATCATGTATGTCCATATATATTCCCTTATTTCAACAATAATTACAAAACAAACAAAACTATTTTAGCATTAAAAGAAAAAAGTTTTGCTGTGCCGGGATTCGAATCGATATTTTTTTCTGGAAAAATATTAGTTCTCCTGCAGGTTCACCACTTAGTCAGAGGTGAATATACAAAATGAATTGCCTTTAAACTGATTGTCAACACTGGGTACATGATTGTTAAACCAATTTGGATATAGACAAAACTTGTCTTGAATGTGACTGCGAATTAACAAATTGCTCACGGAAACTAATATCCTCGCCGTAATCACAGTTTAATTAAATTATCATGTAAAAGGGTAAGAATCAGATTAACATTGTCGAAAAATATTTAAGCCAATAAGTACAATAAGTGGCAGTTATTTTGACATACATCTGTATTACCGATTACAGGTATTGATGTTGAGTGATCCGTTTTTCTTTAACAATCTTGCATACTTTCAGAAGAAAGAATTATTGCAAGGACATAACATGTGGTGGAAGGACCTCGCGTGATTTTGGCAGTAATGCTCATTCAAATCCAGGATATGATGCTCATGAAACAGAATCTGCAGAAAGTGTTTCCGATGGCTCAATGGACAGTGGATTTGGAAAGCACGACGTGACATTGGAAGATGAAATGATGGATGGTGAATATCATACACTGCGAGTGCACTGTCCAACTGTAAGTCAACCTCCGGAAAACACTTACAATGTGTTGAAGGGACTGGCACCAGTTGATGTGACATATTCACACATTACACACTCTAAAGATGCGTTGTTTGACATTACCTACTCTCACATGACCAATGCCAAACCTGCTAGAGCATTGGAACCCGAAGACACAGATACAACCTATAACCACTTGAGAGGTTCTTGTTCGAGCAAAATTATAGGCAAAAAGGAAAGAACGTGTGACGACACATACAACCATACACAGCTTAATTCTTTTCGTCCAAAAGAAGTCAAAGACGATCAGGATGATAACTATTCTCACATTAATCAAACTGGATTGAAAGCACAGAAATCAGTCGCCAACGAACAACTGGCTGGTTTGCAGAAACCAACTACGTCAAATGTTGAGTACGATCAGGTAAATAAAGTAAGAAAGCTCGCTGCGAAAGAAAAGGGAAATGGTGACGCCCAAGCCTACAATAGTTCTACGATGGCCAAGGATGACCGCAAAGATGAAGGTCACACTTATTTTGTTCTGGTGCCGAATGCTTACCAAAGTCCTAAACAAGCACCATACGACTATGCTTTAGTAGCAACCCCAGAGAAAGACCATTCCGAATTCAAGGTTGTGGACTCTCCGACAGATCTATCGCATGAGTACTCTGTTATTGAACCTACAACTGAGCTATAACAGTGCAATACAAACGAAGGTTTGAGCAGATCACTACTTAACGTGTGTCCAAAACAACAAAGACACTTAGCGTCTCAACAAATGTGCTATATCACCCGTGAAACTAGACTGTTACGTCTCTTGAGCTAATGTGTACATTATCTTGAATACCGTAAATTTGTCAAATTTATGCTTTGTCCAATGTGTACGTGTTTAAAATTGTATCTATTACATGCACATGTTAACGACTTGCTATTGTTTTAGGAAATTGTACAGAAAAGGAAAGAAATCGGAATGTTTATATACGAGAATGAGAGATTAAGCGTATTCCACAATGCAAAAGTGGGTGGGGAAGGCCACAAATTAAACTGTTTGAAAAGTTCATGATTAACGAAGTTCTGACGAACAACTTTTTCAGGAGTAGAACAAACATCCTTTGCAACATATGTTTGGGTAATAAGGAGTTGAGCAAATTTTACGAAAGAAAATATTATCAGATTTTGGTTCAAAAAGCTTCAGACTACCCAATCAACAATGTCTTGCGGATTCTCAATGATATTTTTTCACATAAAAAATATATTCAATAAAATAATGCAAAATAGTGGATAAAATTCATTTCCTGGTTACAAAAATGCAATCATCTTTCTCAAAATACATTCAATCACCACAAAGCTGTAATTTATTGTTGATCGCGTAGTCCTGACTATTTTGACACAAAAACATAATAATTGTGTATAACGGAATTACCGTAAAAGTATAAATCTATTTATTGAAAATCGGATAAAATCTTATTCCATTAAAGTTGCTCAACTCCTTATTACACCTTCAAATGTTGCAACGGATATATGTATTAATCTTGCTATAATTGAACCCCAAAACTAATTGAAAATGATTGCTTTAAACATTGATGTTTTGGTCCTTCAAACGAACTTTTACACTTTGTAACCCATTTTTACTAAAATACGACGTAATAAGACTCTGTTATAGCATCGAGGGTTTATATGAAATACATCAACGATTCAATTAAATTCATTTAAATGTTAACTTCATGTTATAAATGTTCTGTTTTAGTAAGTAAATAAATTGTTTATTACCGTAAAATGTGTATAAACAGAATACAAAAATGTTGAAAATTTCACAGCAGTGTATTCTTTTCAAATCGCTTTATAGATTACTAACAGACAATTTGGATTCTACAAAGTCTGCTCCACAGGTTTACCAACAAACCTAAAGTCTTTTAACGCAAGACAAAACGCTAGACATCAAAACACAGTCAAAATAACTACTAACGTCCATCTACTTACATCATGTTTTAAATCGATGAGTAGCTGTTGACAATGTGAACATACATTTTCTTACTATTTTTGCGTGTGTACTTTTGTGGTAAAATTTACCCGAACACAATGTTTTTGAATACGCAGTTTGTGCATATGTTACCATTTTAGACGTACAGTTTCTGCTTATTTGTCTCTGTTGTACATCTTTTTTTTACAAATAAGAATGGATTTGTGTTGTGTATTGTTACCGTTCTGTTATATATCACAGCTATGTTATATATATCGTTAAGCATGATGAGCTTCTTCTGTAACTGCCATTTTGTGAATTTGCTTAGTATTTTATAATATGTAGATTATATGTTTAGCCTTAGGGGAAAGGGTTCACACGTTTGATATAAGCACATTGTTCTGTTTGAACGTTTGTCGATTGATTAGCATTGTAGTGTTTTATTCACCTAACAAGTTTTAATATTATATTCCGCTGCCCTGTGTAAATTTAAATTTAAACATTTGTAAGTTCGATAAATAAATACGTGTACAACAACATGAAAACCATTTGGGTTGTTTAAATTATAAATATCGTTCCGAAAGAAATTAGTGCTCATAAAGACAATACTTGTTTTTGAGTTTATACGAGTCTGCCCGCGCGAAGTTAAACACAAAACAAAGATTTACATGCTATAAATAGTGTTCACAAGCAAGGCTAAATACTAATGGTTGTGCGTGGCCGCTATACGCGCTATAGCGGGTCAAGAGAACGGAGCACAGGAAGAACCTCATTTTTCTTATCGAACAGAACACAACAAGATCAAATATTTGAAATGAGACAGGCAATGATGTTTATTATACTTTTCCAGAACCAGTGCAACGTAAACACGAACATGAAAACGATCTCTGGGGTAAACATTCACTGCATAATAGTGACAACTTTAATTCACTCCCCAATTTAAATAAGGCGACGTTTGATAACACCTTCTCACATACAATAAGAGGAAATGATTCATATGAGGCAAAACCAAATGGTGCGCATTTGACAACACTGACGATCATTTGGCCATCAACATTATAAAACAAACGCTGGCGAAACCGACGTTACAACAACATGGCAATATCAATGCCACCTTGTTCCACTACCAATTAATTGTCCGAAAATAGGAAACGACGACCAATAATTCAAACTGTACGAGACGAAAACGGATGTAAACTCAAACACGAAACAACTAATATACAGTATTCTCAAATCCATGGTTTACCACACAATGGTACAGAAGAACAGCAATAACGAAAATCTCGAGATAGAACATAACCCATAAGGCACATACGTACGTCGTGCGTGAGCCCTCATATTGAGGTCAGAAGAAAAAAATCACAATATCGAATCAAAATAGCTTGTTTTGCAATATTCAATATACACACGTGTTCCAGAACCGTTAAGGGAATCAGACAGTAGATCCATAAGAAGAAAAAAAAATGACGCAACAGACGTTGAATGAGTTTTGGAAATGTTTATTTTTTCAAATATTATTGAAGCAAAACTTTGAAATTGTGACAAATTTTGAAAATGAATGTCAGAAGCTCGAACCATGACATCCTAAACATTTGAAGACAATTGACCAATTAACTATGGAGATATTATGAGTATGTAATTTCCTAGTAAAATTGAGGGCTCAATGGGAATTGACCTTCGAATAATCTTTTATCAGCAAATGTATATTTTAAAGATGCAATTCTTGGCCAAAATTTCTACTTGACGCAATTTTGTAAAATGATGCAACGCTGAAATTTGGGATTGAGGATTGCATTATTAAAATACAAGCAAATCTAAGATAGTTCACACGTGAAGAAGCAGACGATATCGTTGTCTTTTATAGGCGTATAAATGTTTTCATATCTTTTCATTCAAAAAATCTATTTAAAAATAAGCGTCACTTATTTGTTTGTTTACATCGGTTGTGACCCGTGGTGACCCATGTGAGAACCTCTTTAGACACGTGATTCCTCCTCTGTCAAAGACGGTACCGTTAAGCATTTTGTAAACATTCAATTTAATAAAAAAAACGATGTAAGGGAGGTAACTCACTTTGACATCATTTAAGTACAATAATGCGTAGCTCATAGTGTGGTGATCAACTAAATAAGAAGTATTTCCACGTAAACATTTGCGAAACGACTGTCCACCATTGTCCGCCTTTATGAAATTGGAATGAGGGAGAACCGAATTTGTAGCTGTCCACCATCACGAGTGCGAACAGTGGCTCCAGCTCTTTTAGGAGCTGTATATGAAAAAGAGCCAATGACACTTCCGAGCTAGAGCAAAAGAACGGATATCATCATGAAACGTAAGTATGGCTCTTAATTTTATCTAATATCACAATTATGAGGGCTTATTTGAGTAATCGGCGAATGCAGTGCCATATAAATATGTTTAATCTTCACACGTATTTCGGTTATTTTGTAAACTTATTGTTCACGCTTTGGCTCCAGCACCCTGGCTTTTGGTTCCAGCTCAACTCAGAAAAAGAGTATAACATGATTCCCGACAAAATAAAAGCACTCGATAATACTGGTTGTATCTTAAATGTAAGCTTATTGAGTGAAATTCGGCTGAAAATTGTTGAAAATGTTCTACTTTCGTTTGTAAACATGCATGTGTTTGATGGGAGAATCGGTTTTATAACTCCATAATTAATAAGTTTACAAAATAACCGAAATACGTGTAATGATTAAACATATTTATATGGCACTGCATTCGCCGATTTCTCAAATAAGCCCTCATAATTGTGATATTAGGTAAAAATAACGAGTCATTCTTAGGTTTTACGATGATATCCGTTCTTTTGCTCTAGCTCGGAAGTGGCATTGGCTCTTTTTATACACAGCTCCTAAAAGAGCTGGAGCCACTGTTTCGCACTCGTGACCATTGAATGCCTTTATGAAATTTTCGAATGAGGGTGAACCGCTGTCTCAAATGTCAGTTATTTATACCTCGCGTTTTAAACAGGCGTTCATGCATTGCAGATATTAAAATGAAATATTATTTGTTTTAGCTTTAAAAACTGCACTCCCACAGATATAGCACTTTTACACCTTTTTTAATTTTTTTGTCTAGGAAAGAGCATTTTTTTGCGTAAATATCTACAAACCAATGATTTAAGATTGCTGACAAAAAACAGATCGTAGATTTTCATATTTCCGTTCGAAAATTAATGTGTTATGGCTTAAACCGTTACTAACGGTTTAAGAAAAATGCATAAAATATCATTTTTTTAACTTAAATATAAAAATATGCGATTTTTTTTCCAGCTGTCTTATATAACTGGTTTCCTTGGATCTTCACAAAAATGGCTTGTTCGAAGACAAAAAATAAAACAGATGTCAAAACGTTCAATCTGTGACAGTGCAGCTTTAAGTGAAGATTCAAGTATGTAATTTTGGTCGTTATTTTAACATACAATCACCTAAATAAATAGGTTGCAAACTGGAGTATGAGTGTTATAATGCATGTTTGATATTAAAAGTTGTTTGTAGTTCAAATACATTATGTCGTGTGTTGTTTATAGAATAATACATGGTTGACCATGGCTTTTGATTGATAATTGCCCAAGTGGAAGGAATAATTACCCGAGGGCATTTTTTTCACGGGGGCAATTATCAACCAAAAGCCATGGTCAACCATGTATTATCCTGTATAATACATATGTTTTGTTATTTGTCAATGATTTCAAATGGATTTTAAAACATGATTTTGCGGAATAATAAATGAAATGTCATATAATTAGCATGTAGTCTGAAAGTCTTAAAAATGAGATATAACAAAATGGTTTTGAATGGCATTAGCTGCGAAAAATAACGAGTGATTGGAAAACAAAATAGCAAACCTTTTCGTACGTGTTTTCAGATTAGGCCTGCAATTTTTCCGTTCTTCAAATATTTCTGTTTTACATCGGCTAATTATGATATTCATTTCAATAGGTGAGCACAGCTAGGGTCGATCAAGCCTAGGAGCAGTTTATAAGAATCTCAGCTTGAATGAGCCTAGAAATTTCGCAAGAATAATTAACATTTCTCAGCGAATAAAGTAAAACAAAACATTCCACAAAACATTTCCTTGTCTCAATGCTTTATGACCTTTACCGAATGTTAACATCCGGTACGGTTTCGGGTAGTACTCGTTACTGAAAAACAAAAGGTGTCATTATTGGTGCAACTATTTTCACTATCATTGCACCGATAGTTCCATTTAAATCCCTTTAAAGTTTTAAATAATGTTTAAATGTTTGCCTGCCAAGTATACGGCGGCCATTTTTATTTTCGTGAAAATGACGTCAGTGTGCACGTTCTCGTCTTAGTCAGGCAATTATGCCATAATCGCCCTGACGTGACGTTATAATCTCACGGGCGGAGACGATAATCATTATTGCGGGAAAGAATTTTTATAGTAAAATGTTACTATATATAGTAAAATGTGTATTATTGGTTTAAAAATAATACAAAATCAAACTGCAGGTACAAGCTCAGTAGTGAGAACAATAACGGAGACCCTGTTGTTAAGACACGTACATACATTAAACCGGGGACGCGCACAGTCACAGCACAACATGGAGGTATCACAAATAACTGGATTCATGCGTTTAGCAAACCATACGTTGCCATTGGTCTATCTGTTTGATTGTCATCTTAACGTGTTTTTGTACGCGTTCTATATACCACTACAATGACACACATAACAGCAAAGCAATCTATCATCACCAAAGACAAAACTTCAAAAGCTGGGCAATGGCCTAGAAACCGTAGAAATTTTAAATGATACGGCTTGTGTATATGGGTAAGAGATAGTAAAAAACAAAAACGAATGCAACCCAGACCGAAAATAAAAACAAATACATAGAAAACATGACAAGAACCAATATTTGGCGTATTTGCTGCTCATGAATATGCGGGTAATAGAAATAACAGTCATCTACTTACTCAGGTTTTTTACACAAACATTTACACACTATCAGATATAGGCAACAATAAACAAAATAAATTGATGAGCAATCAAAAGACAACGAAATTAAAACATGAGTTGGTTGTAAGCACTGCATGGTTCACCACTAGTTTCAGTGTTCTGGCAGAGTGAGTGTTGGAGTTTCTCATAGTACGATTCATTTTTGAGCTCAGCGGTATATTTTGGAACGTCCTTGTTGTTTACGTTTTGTAGAACTTGAGTTTTGGGAGCGCATTCAGTGTTAATCATGGCTGAACAGTTCGTTATAGTCTGTGTTCCTATATTATAGTAGCCCTCAGGATTGTTTCTTTCTCCGATGTTATAATAACCTTGTTCTGATGCGAACTCTCGCACACTTGTGTCACTTCTCTCCCAAATACTTGTGTTAGGATTCCCATTTTCAGCTTCCTGTAGTTGTCTTTATTGCTTGAAAAAGCATGCGATGGTCGCAGCCACAATCACTAAAACCAAACATGCAATCGAAATGGCTAGCACCGCTGCACAGGCTTTAGTAGGTTTGTCTGAAATTTATGAACTCTTCAATCAATTGAGTCATTGGAAAAAACGTTCGTTTATATACTTTTTCTCACAAAAAAGAGAAAATCAGAAACATACTCGGTTGTAACATACCAGCGAATGCTTTAACTCCGCCCGCATCATTCTCCTCCGTGAAGTGTTGTAAAGTAGTCGAAAGCAGGCCGATGTTGGTGTCTCACTTGATGTCCGCTCATTCGTATACCCATACTCTTTTGTAGCAATGAATGTGTAGCTGCTGAAGTGGCTGATTGATTGTTAATAGTTGTCGGTTTGGGCTTAGTTGTCTTACTTGTGGTAATGTCCGTTGTCTCAATTTCTGCAAAGCGATCGATATGTTATCTCAAGGTAGATTGTTATATAAGAAGGAGTACACGTTTTATGACATAACGTCGTTTTCATTTAACTATAAATCTTAAATTCAAAATCTTCATTTACCAGCAACACACTCAGAGGTTGACCCGTCCCAAAATCTCTCGTAACGATTGCATGCGATCTATTTCGAGCTGTTTAGATAGAAACCAAGTGTGCACTGAAAAAGAGCGACTGTGCAGTTTCCTTCTTTCTCTGTAGTAATTTTGCTGTACTCAATGCATGTGACGGTTTCATTATATTTTTCCGGCGGGAGTACACAGCCTGAAAATGTTGTAAATTTGACTGTTAAATGTTTCCGTTAAAACACAATAGAAACTACATGTGTCTTGAAAAGGGCAAACGAGCAGTTTGCTCAATTTATATGTTCGATGTATATAATTATGTTCGACATTTTTATTGTTTAATATTAGTAGCAGTTTACATCTTAAGACCATACAAAACTGATGAATTTACTGATTTATTTTCTTCTTCAGGAAATGCCAAAATAACGTTTTATTAATTACGTTTATGACCGAAAATATTTTTTTAGAAATATGTAAAATATAAACATGATATATGTGTCTCTGACAATTCATGAAGGCTGAAACAGTTATATAAAATGAAAACTCTGTGGAAAATACACTATAAAGCAATACGTTCAAATCATACACGATTTTAAAGTTGTATGATAACTCGATTCTAACTGTTAAATTTTGATAAAAACTTGATTTGATTATCAAATTGCTTTTACATCTTTTACTTAAACAGTTATAAACGAATTAGAAAACAAATTTTACCGCTTTGGCCACATCCGTTGGAGAAGTCAGCAACTGTAATGAAAAACGTAAAATGTGTATGGATCATTAGGAAAATACTTAATTAACATATACGTGTTTGGTAATATGACGTATTTTACCGACTGGTATTGAGAAACACATTATTATACATTGTTGTACTAAACATCTTAAAACCACTTACGTGTCCATATAATGAAAAGTAACAACATTTCCCCATCCACTTTTATCCTTTATTAAAATAATCACTTGAAAAAAAAACGAGTTAACAGGTGGTTTGAGAATGAGCTTTTAATTCTTTTAAAGAAATTATAAGCATGAAATATGTTTATCTTCCTATTTGCTAAGTATGACATTTTTACAATGCGATTGAACTCAAAACAGCATTAAATACACACAAGTACCTGTTCTGCATGTTTCGATTGCCTTTTTGCCATACATGAGGAGAAAATAATTTATGATTTTAAAACAGGAAGAAGTACTAGTTCTATGACATGACTTTATCTTTGGTTCTCCGATTTCACTTTCAATAGGGTGTAGCAAATAAAATATTAAACTTCTATCGTTAAGCTTAGTGTTCCGGTGTAGAATATTGTAGTATTTTTAAAGTGAAAACCACTCTCGTGTTCTTTAAAATCCCTATCATTGTTTACATAGCTGTTCTTCTCTTTATTTGTGTCATGTTCATAATCGTCTGACGTATTGGGTAGGTCTCTCCCATATCGGCGATTGCTCATTGATACGCGTTGCCTTTATGTCATAATACCCCTTTCTTGATAGTATATCTCATGACACGTGTCATTTGCTTCCTCTACACTCGATATTTTGTCGGCTGACCAATTATTGATATAACGTATAACAGCAAACAGGAACATCACAGATACGGCTTGAAATGTTGGATATCGATTATCTGGTTTATGCACCTAATGACCTCTTGCTCAGCAAACCGTTTAAATGTGGTAACTCGAACACATATTGATGAAACTATTTGAATTGAATTAATTGCAATCGATCTTTGTAGTTTTGTAAGGCTGTGTGTTTCTCGTTATGAGATAAACAAAGTCATCTTTAATGTTGTGAATTTGTCTCTGCCTTTCCAACGTCTTCTCATTTTACACGACACGATGTCAACAATACAGATACGGTATGAGACAATGTATATTTATAGTAAATATAATATTTCCGTGATTTCTGGTAAATCAATCGCCACAATGCAAATGCAGCTTTTTCGGAAAATCAATGTAAATATTCCAAACAGTCTTGAAACAGAGCTCAGCAACTGCGTGAGTGTTACAAATATTACGTCATTTCGTGACAAAGACAAATATATCAAAATGGCTGCCTTAATGATATTTGCTTAAAACTGAAACGTATTTCCTAGCAATATAAATGGCAAATACGTTAAATGTATCATTCAATTTGAGTTGCACACAAAAATGAAGGCATTCAAGATGCTACATTGAAATGATATTGACCTGCTTGCAAATGATGCTGGGTGAAAAGAGATCGTTTGAAGATGGTTAGAACTTTCTTGAGCGGTTGAGGTCTTCTTGTTAAGGAGTGAATACATCTGAGGTGTGTTATAGTTTAATGGATGTGTTGTTAGTGCTTACATATAAACTTTTTAGTTGCAAAATCTTTTTTATCTCAAGATACTGACGTCTCTATATATATTATGATACTATAAAACGAAGAAAATAGATAATCAAAATAAGCAATAGCAAGTCAAATACAATACACTGTTGGTTCCGAGAAGTTTATTTCGCTTAAGCTCGCAAAGATACGCTTTCTCATTTACCGGATAAACATTCTACAACCATGTGTTCTCTATATTCATCAGATGCAGGAGCCTGACCGCTATAGAAAAGGAATGGTGTCACTGACATATATTTTCTCTGTATCGGGTATTGCACTCTTTACTATGCTTTCCTGATTCGATGAGCCTGCACATTTGGGATACGATCATGATTCAGTAAGTAAATGGAATGACAAGCATGGAACAACATACAGGAAACATTTGCAATTTTTATGTCGCTCGAATACAGGTAGCTCTATGTTTTTGTAAAGTGAATGCGAAACATGATGTTACCCAGACACGTGATGTATCATAATGTCATCGTTATGTGTCAGAATAGCCCATCAATATGCAGCTATTTTTGTTTAGTGATAACCATAGATTGAGACAAGAAAATACAGCCTGTGATGAATAAAAGATATAAAATATGAGCTTATCCATCCTTGCATATAAATTATTTTATATATGTTTGTACGATAGCGACAACGATTCTTTTTCAGAAATTCAAGATGTAATCTAAAATTCAAAATTAAGCTAAAGTATAAAATGGACAACCTCTCCCTTTTATCGGGTGTTACGAGGTGAAGTATGCGCCGGACACCAGATATAGAGAAACCATAGTCAGATTTCATAAAAAGTAGACATGCAAATAACTAAAATAACATATAAGTCCTTATTTGGTGTGATATAACACTATAACACTGCTGCCAAAAATAAGATCGCAGATTTTTATATTCTAGTTCAAAAAATGAATTTTCTCAAAGCGTTTGATTGAGATTCTCCGAAGCACAAAGTCATGGGTAAATGTACATTCTGAAGACCAACCAGCGGCATTCATTATAGTTTGTATTGATGTGCCTGTCCCAAAAGCAGCGCTTGTTGCGGCTGACCTAACACTATGACCTTTAAATTGCTTAGTGTCAATACCGGCACTGGTTAGTACTGATTTTAGCCATCTGGAGATAGTTTTCAGTTGAAACTCCTTTATGTGGTTTTTGGACACTAATAACCAAATCACTAACTTCCCCTCTTTTGCCGCTGCTTTGTTCTAAATAAACATCTAAGGTTTTAACTACACATAAATCAACATCATACGTATATCGTCTAAATGTAATTGGCTTTACATGAAATCCCGGCCTTGTCTGCTTAATTAGCTGATTTATCACAAATGTAACGGTATCTCCCGCATGGCCCATGTTCTTAATATCTAACATCTGTAATGATTGGGCTCTTTGACCAGAAAGAAGGGCCATGAGCATAACCAATTTCATGGTAAGTGGCTTAAAAGACAGTTTCTCTGTTGGAGACTGCTGTTTGAGATACCTAATTACCACAGACACATCCCAAGTGTTTACATAACGAGGCAGGGCCGGCCGCATGTTAAAAGCCCCTCTCATGAATCTAGAAATAATTGGGTGATTTCCAACTAAGAATTCACTGTTTTGTAAACAAATAAAGGAGGAAATAGCACTCCTCGCAGTATTAAGCACATTGTAAGTTAATCCCTCTGAGAAAAGTTTGTCAAGGAAATTGATAACATCACATACAACTGGACTAGAAACATGAACATTATTTTCAGTGCAATACATATTCCACTTATTTATATACGTTGTATATTGCTTTTTCGTTGATTTCCTCCATGAACTCATAATTACATCAATGGCATTGTCTGATAAACCCTGATCTTTGTATTGTTCCCTGACACATGACATACTAACAAACTTAGTTTCTGGCATAATGGGTGCAGTTTGTCTTTTGCATATGGCAATGTTAGAAGACGTTTCTGTGGTGGAACTCGCCGGGGTGACTCGACACACATTTTCATTAGTACCGGATACCACATCTGCGTTGTCCAATCTGGCACAACCAACAAACCATCCGCCTTGTCGTGCGCAACTTTTTGCAGTACCCTGCCTATCAGACTGAAAGGTGGGAAAGCATAAAATCTATATTTTGACCAGTCCCAATTAAATGCATCGACACGTGCAGACCCTGGGTCTGGTCTCCAGGAAATGTATTTGTCTACCTGGTGATTCAGCCTAGAAGCAAACAGGTCTATTTCAGGTGGAAAAAACTGTTTTGAAATCCTGTTAAACATAGAAATAGATAGCATCCATTCTGTATTGTCGTGAAATACTCTACTTTCTCTATCTGCAAGGTAATTATCTTTGCCTGGTACAAGCTCAGCAGTTAGCCAAATATTATGCTGATAAGCATATTCCCAAATTACACGTGCGATATCATTGCATTGTTTTGAGCGGGTACCCCCATGTGATTGATATATGCAACTGCAGTAGAATTGTCTACTCTTACTCTGACGTGCTTTTCTCTTAGGCACAATGTATAAGCTTTTAACCCAAGTAACACAGCGTTTAGTTCTAAATAATTGATATTGTCTTTAAAAGAAGCTTCTGCTACAGTCCACTGGCCACCTGTACTGTTATCTTCACATACTGACCCCATCCCTTTGAAGAGGCATCGGTTTTTAATGAGATCACTGGTATGTCCCTGTAAAGAGGCGCCCCGCTGTTCTTGACAGCTTTTAACCACCAATATAGATCAATCAGAGATTCAGCACTTAGTGTCATATGGGAATCAAAATTGCCTTTATTATATTTCAAAGCACTTGTTTTATCCTGTTCTAAAACTTTTGTGTAAAGTATCCCATAAGGTTTGTATAGCTAGCGTTATTGTTTGCACTTTTTGTTCTGTAAGGGAAATGGTAATAGTATTTGAATTAAGAATGAATCCCAAAAAGACAAGTTCCTGTGTTGGTATAAACACTGATTTTTCGTTGTTTATAACGAAACCTATGTCAGCAAGCAACTCTTGTGTGACAGAAACATTTTCTAGACACTCCGCTAGTGCCTTGTAAATACGAGTCATCCAAATACACCACAGACGGAAAAACTTTCAAACGAAGACAAGAAAATACAGGCTTGAGAAGTTTAGTAAATTTCCTTGGTGCACAGGCTAAACCGTTTGCAAGACATGTATATTGATAAAGCTGACCTCTCCATATAAATCTCAAATATTTCCTAAATTCCTCAGATACGTTCACCGTATAGTATGCATCTTTTAAGTCTATTGACGACATGAAACAACCAGGTGTTATAAGCCGTATAGCCGCATGTAAACTTTCCATTTTAAAATGTATGTACTCGATTGACTCATTAAGAGATTTTAAGTTTAATATCACTCTGTATGAACCATTAGATTTTGGCCTTAAAACACTGTTGAGATAAATTCTCCATCACAATGCTCTGTATTCTCAATTACGCCTAAAAGTAAAAGGCCCTTTATTTCTCTATCCAGCACTATTGTCTCTTTTGAATTTAATTTAGTTTCACGTACATGAGTCTGATTTGGCGTGTCAATACATTCTATGGTACAGGCATAAACAGTCTCTAAAATACTCTTGTCAGTGGTCAGTTGTTCCCATTGGGTACCGAAATGCTTTAGTCTGCCTGCTAATTTAATGCAGTTAATGTTAGAGTAACTCACCTCAGCTACATTGCAGGTTGAGATTAATGTTTGGCATGTTGTTTGGGAGTCGCACTGGACTGTCCCCTGTGCGGTCCTCCTCGAGGATATCCCCTCCCCCTCTGTGTTTGAGGATAACGCGGTGGATACGGTCGTTGTCCTAAAAAAGAGCCTGATTTCCGGAAAGTACGGTCTTTCGTGTAAGGTGTCTGCCTGAATTTTCCTGCACGTACTTTGAATCCAATTTTGTTTGATTCAGTTATTGATTTCAACTGATCAGTTATATTGTCTCCGAATAACATCTGTGTGACTGGATTAGTATTGGAACATATGGCCTGATATTCCTCGTTCAAGTCGCGCTTATTAATGACATTCTTACACAACTTAAGTATACGCTTACGAAGCGTGTGTACCTAAAACGATTGAACAATTCTGGAATAATTTTCTTTCTCATTGCTTGTTTTGATGTCAGTTTGTGATTTGGAATAATTTATGACAATTAGGCTATTTTCAGTAGGAAAATTCATATTGCATCTTTTTGCGTGGGTTTTTTTTCTTCGCATGTTGTTTATACTTATCAGTTTACGCTTTTGGCTGAGTTGTTTAACATAAAGGTATTTATGCCTTTCGAGATTTTTTCGACATTGTTAAACTACATTAATTCATAGTAAATTTATTCTAGATGATTGGTAGGAGTATCCCCATTGATAATTCTGAGGAGAAAATGGATATTCTAAGGTAAAATTTCACTTTCACAGGTCATATGACACCGTAGCAGGAGTTCATTCCCTTCAAACGACTGTGGCAAAAATATCGAGTACGAGTTTATAGGCTTTTGAAATAGTGATATTCTGAAAGAAATGATAAAAAAGAAGTGAATTGTTCCCTCCCTTTAACAACTCAATTCAGTTTGGCTACATAAGACTTTAAAACAATTTTTAATACACACAAACCTGCTTTACATGCCTTTCTGGCATAATCTAGGGGACTTTACCGACACTCAATTAATTTTAAACAGTTTATCATTCGTCATGTTCGTACGATATGACTTCATTTGTAATTATCCCATTCTCTTACAATAGGGTGACAGTGTCATGTGGCATTATGTTGTCACCAGTGGTGTGAGCATTGTCTATCAGATACTGCAACTTTTTAATTTTACGAAATTCCCAAAATAATATTTATTTTTTTTGTAGACTTGAGCTGTAATAATGAAATGTACCCTTTCGTAATCAAGTAATATCTTCTTAATAGTTTCTAAAATACGATGCATACGGACAACGATGCATTGTTTTCTAAAGAAAGATTGAAATAAATTATACATATCTTGTAGTGTTTGGCCCTTGGTTTTCAGTCAGTGTTCATGATAAGGATGGCTTTTGGCAGATTGTATCTTCAGTTTGCGTACAAGCTTACTTTTTCTTGTTATTATCTTTTTTTATTTCATACTTCATTGTCTTCAATTTGACGCTGACCATGATGAGACTGTTTCTTGTTTAATGTTGCGCTTTTCAAACATGCGGGCGTGGGTAAGGTTGGGCGCCTGTAAACTCCCCACTGTGTTCTTACACAGTTTTCACTTAACTCCAATGTGCTTTCCCTTACATTTCCCAATAAAAGTATTTTGATAGATGTGTAGTGCTTGTTGCCTTGTAGCGTTGCGGCTTTTGTTTTATGTTTATCTGGACTTTTTCGTTGTGCCTTTTATTATATTTTAGGCTATTAGACTTGTCCCAGCCGTTTCCATTGTATTAAAGTTGTGCAAATTAGTACATTCGGTGACAAAAGCAAGAATGAAGTTTCAAGTTTCTCTATTTTTTCAATTGTTTTTCAATGGTTCAAATTACCATTGTAAATGGAACAGTTATGCCGTGATAGTTTTTTTTTATTGTTACAAACTATTATATATTGTTTCACCATTTGTGCATTGAGGAAATCGTGCTTTGGCACCGAATTATGATAATACAATATAATGGTAATACAATAAAATGATCATAAAATGCACATTGGCCTGGAAATCAATTTACAATTTAAAATTCAACCATACTTTTCTCATAAGAATTTGTGAATTATTTTAATGTTGTTAAATGTTTAGTACACAAGTGAAACACTTTGGGGGTATACGAAATGTATTTAGTGGTCTCTAACCTTTAACTGTCAGCTTAGGGTTCAATCGGAGCACCTTGGCATTTTTCCATTGAAAACAACCTCGGATGATTGCCTGTGCATTAATACTACTTCTACTAATTGATAATAGCATTCTCATGTGTGATTTGTATTACTAAGTTCATATTGATTCCCAGTGATGAGAATTCTTCAGTTATTAATTAGGATTCCTAAGAGTAAAGTACTCTACCCGATATATGTGAAGCGTAGTTAAATGTGAAGTATTCTGACGTTGTGAACTGTCAATATACACGAGTTTGTTTTCGATAAAAAAAACAGAGGTTTTCCTATTGCACGGGGCTATCCAACATTACTAAACTTTTTTTATCATTTTTTATTAAAACAGTACAGTTGTGACATTTAAAGACATTTAAATTATATATTGTGGATATTCATTATTTTGGTAAAAACCAAGTACTTTCTTGCCATGATTACATTTAAAATCGTGTATTTTGATGACTTTCTTTTTAATTTTCAATCATTAAACAAGTAGAATTGATGATGAGCTAACATGTGTAAAAATATCTTGACTGGAGGAGTGTAAAGAGCAATCAAACTTTGTTTTAATTTGAAAGTATTTACACATAATAAGTCGCTTTACTTTTAAACACAAGAAAGCGTATCAAATCATGATTAACCATTCTCAGACCAATGGCTTCAATCTTTATAGGTTTAACAAGGCAGTCCAAAGGACGGCTATATCCCCCGCCGTTGTTTTTTAGTATATTTTGTTTTTCTCGCAACCTGACTGGTACGTTGAATCTGACCAAAATGGTCAAGAGTGGGAATATATAGAAAAACAAGTTGTTTGATCGGTAACCTAAATATTCTTGGATATATGAACATATTATAAAAAGATATTTGTTAAAGTTATTCATATTGTGTGTAGTGTAGGTCAGATCAATGTCAAGGTTATTTTGGCTAAAAAAGAAGGAAAATGAGTCCTTGATTTATAACATCGATGAAATAGCAAGCCTTAAATATTTTCGATAAAATAATATGGTAATCCATCAATGCATAAGTAAGTTATAGCGCGGACACGAGCATGTGTACTCTGACATTTAAATGTCTCATGTGAACTTGACCTTTGAGGTATGGACCCAGGTCAAGGTTAATGCACATCGTTTCAATGAGGACAACATTTGTACCAATTAATATAGTAATCCATCAATGCATAAGTAAGTTATAGCCCGGACACGAGCATGTGTACTCTGACCTTTAAATGTCTCGTGTGACCTTGACCTTTAAGGTATGGACCCGAGTCAAGGTCACTGCACATTGTATCAATGAGGACAACATTTGTACCAAGTGATATGGTTATCCATCAATGCATAAGTAAGTTATAGCCCGGACACGAGCATGTGTACTCTGACCTATAAATGTCTCATTTGACCTTGACCTTTGAGGTATGGACCCAGGTCAAGGTCAAAGCACATCGTCTCAATGAGGACAACATTTGTACCAATTAATATAGTAATCAATCAATGCATAAGTCAGTTATAGCCCGGACACGAGCATGTGTACTCTGACCTATAAATGTCTCGTGTGACCTTGACCTTTGAGGTATGGACCCGGGTCAAGGTCACTGCACATCGTATCAATGAGGATAGCATTTGTACCAAGAAATATGGTTATCCATCAATGCATAGGTAAGTTATAGCCCGAATACGAGCATGTGTACTCTGACATTTAAATGTCTCATGTGACCTTGACCTTTGAGGTATGGACCCGGGTCAAGGTCACTGCACATTGTCTCAATGAGGACAACATTTGTACCAAGTAATATAATAATCTATTAATGCATAAGTAAGTTATAGCCCGAACACGAGCATGTGTTCTCTGACCTATAAATGTCTCGTGTGACCTTGACCTTTGAGGTATGGACCCGGGTCAAGGTCACTGTACATCGTCTCAATGAGGACAACATTTGTAACAAGTAATATGGTAATCGATCCATGCATAAGTAAGTTATAGCCCGGACACGAAATGTTACAGCCAGACGGACAGACGGACGGACGGACAGACAGACAGACAGACTGACAGACGGACGAATTGCATTCCTATAATCCCTTTGTGACTATAAAACATACTGAACATGATCCAGCTACTTGATCTTTTTGTGTTACCTAATTTACCACAATGTTTAAATCACCAGCATGGATGAGATGACTTCACCGAATACATAGTTGTAATGTTCAATCAATTCAATTTTTCTCATTAGAATTGTTGCTTTTTTCTAACGTTATTTAATCTTTAGTACACTAGTGGACGTTTCTTCCCATATTCTTCATATGAAGCACTAGTGTAATTTCGCGTGCAAATCTATCAATTGACTATATACTATACAGGGAATTAAGTTAGTTGCCTCTAACCTTTGTGGTGAAACGATATGATACTTCTGGGAAAGTTAGAATTATAAACTTAATGTTTTAAATTAATGAATTGCCATTCACGCTAACCATGCATTGTATTCTTCATATTGTTCTCAAATTATATATGGAATAAGACATATTACAGAAACATAAATATTGTTTCATTCCACTGGCTTTTATAATCATATGTATTGTATGTAATAATGTATATCTATATCGTGCATTCACTTATAACGAAATGAAAAAAAGCCGGAGTTGGCATTTTTGCACTTTTCAAACTAAAATTATTTACCAGAAAACATAAATCTTAAACCTGCATGCAGTCTTAAATATGCATACTCAATCACATGCGCGATGCTATGTTTTATTATCGAATTTTGTTTACAACTTACAACGGTTGCCATGGAAGCATGACATGTATTGGGTACAACAACAACAATGGTGCAATGAAAGTCTAATTTTTCTTGCAATGTTAAAGAAATCTAAAAATAGAATTTAATTATGTTTAATGTAAGTTTAATGCAAGGTGTGCGTGGAAAACAAAGCGATGACCTTATGTATTCGTTTTTGAATTGTCACACTGTGTTATCAACTATATGCTAAGGAAATACTTATTATTTTTCTAGTGAAACACAGGAACTTTATTTCCCATGTGTTGGTGCGTTGCAGCGGGTACTTTCAATTTTTGGAAAAGAGACGCACCTTCTTATAACTCTCTTGACTAAAAACTATACCTTACCGATACCGACCAGTTACCATCACATTCTAAAACGAAATGAAGAACTAGGGAAAACCAATGTTTGGTCGTATAAAGTTGTGATTTTCGTACCCGTAGCGTTCACCAATGGGGCTGAAGTAGTTCTTGGCTTCATGGGTGTCCCCATTGTGGTCACGGGTATTGTTGTTACAGGTTTAACAGTTGTGGAAGATGAGGTCCCAGTTTCTGGTGAAGATGTTGTTGATGTTCTCCTTGGAAATGTTACAATTGAAGGTTTGGTTGTTACAGATTGTTTTTAGACTATCTGCGCATGCGCGCAGGTAGTCTTAAGACCACAAACTCTAAAGAACTACTTCTATTCATGTCGTTTTAACCCATTTTTTTGTCTCGATGCGCTCTGTGTTTAGCAGAATGACGTCGACACCATAAAAATAGATTGGTTGTGTTGCAGTCCGAGTTTGAGTTTTTGCTTGTTCGGCTATTTCCGCGCTGTAATTATGTATCCCGGCGTTTTATTATTAGCAGAATATAACTATTTTTAGATCGTTATATTTATCAGAATAATGAGGGTCAAGATAATGGAGCCTCTGGTAGGAAGATAACTTATTGATATTCACTCTGAGTTTAGTCCATAATGTTTCAGAAATGATTACCGACCGCAAGTGTCCAATCGCCTGCAGGATTTGTTATTATAACCTGACGTGACCCTGAAGCACGCTTATTTGTAATGGTGCTTTTTTATTTGTCTTTTATGAGATAAGAAACAGAAATGATTGTCTAAGTGTTAAAATAGTTGTATTTCAGGTTTCGCATTGCTAATGCTTCAAATACTATACATTGCAATTTACCTGCTACACAATAACAAGATACTATTCATTCTATGATTTAAGGAGTTTATATTTCTAATGACATGTTTTCATTTTTTTCATAAAAGCTTCGTTCCGGTGTATTCTTGGCATAATTTTAGACATTAGGTTTTCAATTTATATAAGCACACATGCCCTGATACGACAGTGAGTCATGCATACGTTTAGTGAAGCAAAGTAGTTCGGAATAAACTTGTTTAACATCCAAAGAGTACGAAGCATTCATAACAGCACTAGTACTAATTCTACACAGGTACTTACATAAAACATTAATAACATTAAATTTATCAATAAACTTTAAAAAGCACAATCATATTCTCATTCATAAAACAGACAAGTTCCGATAATCTAAAAATAGTTTCAAATACATTAACTGACCACATGTTTGTCCTCACCGCGGGAAAACGACCATCTGATAAACTCTGATTTAAAAGGTATTATTGCTCAAGTTGCTCGTAAAAATAGAATCATTTTCTTTAAAGAATTAAAACGTGTAAGTTCATAAAACTTGTCTAACGTATGCTATCTAATCAAAGCACCGAAAAACCTTCAGACGCGATTAAAAAGAGCATTTACTGTAACTTCAGATACCTGGGGATACCTCGACTTAAGTGATAAGCTGTGCATTTTGAATGGAATTATTGCTGAAGTTGTTTGTAAAAAAATGATTGTCCCTAAACAAAACGTGTATGTTAATGAAAGGAAATGATATATATGATATGATATATATATATATGATGTATTGTATTTTCCTATCGTATGATATCTAATCAAAGCAACGATAAACCGTTAGAAACGATTGAAATGGGGCATGCATAGTAACACTAAATACATGGGGATGGGGGATTACGACGATTGAAGTGACATTTACAAAAACAAAATGACACAAAACGCCATAAAGATATAGATATGCTTTGTTTCCTCGCCCAATGTGGGCACAAGCGCTCTCGGCACATTTTTCACTTTTATTTATGTGCCCTTCAACCATTCTCATAGTTCAAATAAAATTTGCAACTCTCACATATTTGCCCGAAGATAGTCTTTCAGCGCCTCGCGCTTTGATTTTTTTGTCGTTGATGCCTTGGAAGTAGTTGTAAATGGTGTTGTAGTAATTGTTTTTACAACTGTTGTTTTTGTTGTTGTTGTTGTTTGTAGTGGTGGTGGTGGTGATGATGTTGTTATTGTTATTGATGTTGTTGTTGTTGTTGCTGCTGCTGCTGTTGTTGATTTTCTTGTTGATGCTTATGTTGTTGTTAAATAATCAGGTGTAACTTCTTCGCAAATCATCTCAAATGTGTCGGTCAACCTTGCTGTTTTTAGAAAGCAAAATGAAATACAGGATCTTAAATTCGATGCCAAAGAAATGTGAAGAAAACATAATATTATAAAACAAAAACATACTTTTCTGAAATTCGAGATATACTTGCTAGCATATTAAAGAAATTTACACGTATATAAAAACGTTCGAAAGGAAAACAAGGAACATACTCAAATAAACGTGAAACGCTTTCCTAGTGAAATCCAACAAACGTAGCGCTTACATAACGCCATCTTACCAACGTAAGGTTTATCCGACACAAATTTACAAATGTATACTTTACCTGACGCAATCTTACGATCAGCATGCTTACCTGGCGAAATCTTTCAAACGTAACGCTTACCTGAGGCAATCTTAGAAACGTAACGCTTACCTGATGCAATCTTAAAAACGTAACGCTTACCTGATGCAATCTTACAAACTTAACGCTTACCTGACGAAATCTTACAAACGTAACGCTTACCTGACGCAACCTTACAAACGTAACGCTTACCTGACACAACCTTGCAAACGTATCGCTTACCTAACACAACCTTGCAAACGTATCGCTTACCTGACGCAATCTCAATCCAAACCATTGCCGGGGCGTCTCTTTGTCCATTTTATAAAGGCTTGCGAGTCCAATATCTTTTGTCTGACTAGATTGTAATACTTTAGAATAGTGATAAGTGAAACTGTTTGCATCGTAATATTTGAAATTGGCCTCCCAGTGTATTGGCACATCGAATGACATACATTTCCGAAGAGAATTGCGCACTGGAGCACGCTGCGGATGAGACATTCCCAACATAGTGGCTCTCTAGTCGGACATCCAGTAGATACATGTACAATTCTAGACCGTTCCCTATTTGGTTATTCTTGACAGTACATCTGCACTCTTTGCTGGCCTTGGTTGGATCAAACGTTTCTGTTGAGCCGTCGAACCAAACCTCCGCTGACGACGTGTAAATGCCTGGATTACTTCCACACATAGGTATCTTCGTTGAAGCTGAAAAGTATGCTTAACTCGAGTTTGCTTGAATATAACATAGTTATTACTAACATAGTATGGAGAAAATATTCGTTAGAAGTGAAAATATCTACTATAATATTGTCCTATCAGCCTTGTTTTGACTTACTTGCTTACTAACAGAAAGTTTAGGTGTTACACAGAATATTCCCATGAGCATAACGACACATTACATCAAACAATAAGCGGTATTCGATTAAAATTATTTAAAAATGAAAAACAAATGACAAGATATTTACATGTACAGTGTGGTTCGGTTTTATAATGAATAAAGAAGATGCAACATATAACGATGTCAATACTAACCGCACTTCGCTTTCATGTTTTTCCAAAAGGAACAACTAAAAAAAGCAAATAAATAGAGGATAATTGTTTGTTTCAGTATAAGATCTTAACATATGTCACAGAGTGCACCAAATTTAATATTTCATGAGTGGAGTAGCCACTTGTGATATATCAAGCTTTTTATGTTCACGAGGTGAGTTATTATTTTAGAAGTGTTGTCGTTGATATTGTTTCCTAGCCATGTGCGCGCTGACGTTTAATTTGAAATTGAGAGCGGGCTGAAATTTCGAAACAATTAAAAATAACAAATCATTATTTCACTGTTTGTGTGAAATATCATTTATAATTGATTGATAAATCTCTTTAAACCACCAGTAAGCATATACAAAATTGGTTTCCTATACATTTACTCAACCAAAACAAACATGTCCTACCTCTCTCACAGTTGTATTCAATTTGAACATAAGACGAGAACGTCTGAATGCCCAAGCGCTGCCAGGGAACCTGAATTGCTGCACATGATTGTCGCCCAGAACAGTTTCTGTATGTATAGTACGTGTTCTCTAGGTTGAAAATAGAGGTTAGGTCCTCTTGGCTATACGAACAGCAATCAAGCACTCCTGTGCAGTGTTGCTCAGATTGGCATGTCTATGGTATATAAACACATAAATGAATACTCCGTTATTCTCTTCAAAAATGAAGGTTTCGCCAATATAATATTAATGTTTTCGAAGCAGTTCTAAATGCGTCTAAATTGAGTTAAAACCTCATAACTTCCAAGGTCCGATTTTACCCCAGCGAGGAGATTATTGATGTGAATGATTTCCTTGTTGACATTGAAGGCTGTAAAAATCGCATGCACGGTTGGTCCCATAGCAGGCGTTGCCAATCAAACCGTTGCTGTATTGGGCGATTAGTACTGAAAAAGGAAGCTTTCTTGATAACTTAAAAACTCTCTCAATTTTTTTTTTACAAAAACCGATACATAACAATTTGGAAATGAGATTGTTCCAGATGAATAACCATTAACAAAACAGGTTGTTCAAGATCGTTACACTATCACTGTCTGGTGCGTTGGTAAGTGAGGAATATTAAGTCCTCAAACTAGTATCAGTATTCCTCAGTTGTAAAACATTTACCACTGTAACATGTGTTTAACTGTGCTGCTCTGTAAAGAAGTGTACAGTAAATGCAACAGTCATGAGTATTTTTAATGTCTATGCCCTTTTTATTTAAAACATGGACATAAGTACGTAATTTCGTTTCTTAAAGTAAATAGTTTGTGTTTTAACTAATTAAAATATTAAATCTGTCGAAATCCAAATCAAGGTTATACCAAAGCAAACGAACTCTTTATGACTATGCTGTTTTGTATTTAAGTTTCATGAACGCCATTATAAATAATATTTAGATTTCTGCACACGTTCCTCAAATAATTGCATTTTTCTATCAATTTACTAACATAAATGGATTTAATTGCACTTGTACATCTTGCTCCTTTTGGTAATCCATTAACTGCAACAAAGCATTTTTTCCTGAAATTTTGCATTTAAATAGTGTATTTCTAAAATCTTTGAACCTTTGAAATACATTATTTTTCTACGTATAAAATTCTATAAATTTCTTTTCATCGATATAAGAAATTGCGACGAAGCCGTCCGTTTTGTATCTTCTAGAATTAACGTTATCATAGCCGATTTTAAAAAGCCTCAAATATTTTCTTCTGTTAGTGCACAGTAGACTTTACTTAACCGTATATCGATGAAGTAGGTGAAAGGTTGCCAGTATGAGTATTCATAAAATAAACGGTTATGCAACTGTGTCGCATCAAACCATTTATTTCTGCAAAAATCATACTAACAATCTTTAACGTTTTATTCGTCTACATACTTACGAACTTACACTGTATAAATCTACACCTTTACCTGACTACAATCAATAACGACTTCTGATTTACTGAAGTGAATATAATGGCAGTTTTAAAGTATACAGCCTCCTCGTTAAACAAAATATTATGTTGACCACTGAATACGCATTAATCAAATCGTCACAGGAGTACGATTTTGGTGTTTGAATTCGTCGAAGCTTATTGGGATGTTAACGAACTCATAAATTTAAAAAATGATAGTTTAGTAATTTATAGAACGTTATTACGGGTTGCTTATCACCAACAGTATACTATTCAGATCTGTTAGAAAAAGGCAAAATTCAAACGGTCTAAAGTGTCTAACGCGAATTCACAGATATGTACTCATTAACCATTTAAAACAGTAAAACTCCTACCTGTAATGATAGAAAGCACAACTAAACATCAAAGCGCTGAAAGCGCTGCAAGACTGTCGGTGACGTAACTGAAGCAAGCAAACACTACCGCAAAATATTGATATTTGCTAATAAACATGTATCCTCTTAGCAGCAGGGAATAAGTAAATGACATAGTTTTAATGACCAATATTGGAGATGTGACCTTGACCTCCAAATCCAAAGGGGTCATCTGCTGGTCACCCCAAACCTAAATTTCAAGTTTGAAGGCCATGGGTGCAGACTTTGTCGAGTTGTCACACAGGCAAGCTTTTTGCGTTCAATGTCTCTGTGACAAATCAATAGGGCTCACCTACTGATCAGGCCCAACCCCAAAGTCAAGTTGTTCAAGGGTCATGGGTGCAGGCTTTGTCCAGTCATTATTAGTACAACCTTTAAGCATTCAAGGTCACTGTGACCTTGACTTTTGACCCAATGACCCCTTAAATCAATAGGATCTTCTAATAGTCAGACTTAGCCTCCATGTTGAGTTTGAGGGCCATAGATGCAGGCATTGTCAACTTATCAGTCAGATATATGGTTTGACACCTTCCTGTTCAAGGTCACTGTGACCTTTGACCATATTACCCCTAAAATCAAAAGGGGTCTTCTACTGGTTAAACCAAACTTTCATATCAAGTTTGACAATAGGTCTAGGAATTGTAGAGTTATCACCCCGAAAAGCTTTGGTCTACCGTCAGACAGACGGACGTAGCGGCCAACATGTGCAAAGCAATATACTCCTCTTCTTTGAAAGGGGCATAATAAATTGAAATTGATTAAATATAATTGTTTATTATGTTAATTAACTTACACTACATACAACAAGTACCATTTTGATATTTTCGAATGCTCATTTGGGCATGTACATGGGTTTTGATCTGACTATGAACATGAAACTACATAGTGATGTTCCCTCCTATCAATTCTAAATTTAAATAACCATGAGAAAAAAAGAATGTTTTCACTGCACCATGAATAAATATGTCAAACAAAATAAATGTCAAGTTATTCAAGATTAATTTAACACTGTTCTTTTGATGATTTCCGTGCATTCCTGACTGCAGTTTTTTCCCATTTCCCACACAGTTATTTCATATTGGCCATACAAGGTCAGATCTTGAGTTGGGTCTTCATTGCTGGACACTATCTCTTTATCTCCACAGAAAACACACTGGTGCAAGTTTCACTGCAACAACTGCAAAAAAAGTTATATTATATTCTAACTGAACTCTGCATCAATATTCAATTATTTTTTATTGGATTTAGGAAATGTCTTTGTTTTAAAGGGTTCATATAAATTATTGCATTTTTTTTCAATTTAATGCATTGTCATGCTGGACTCTTTGACATTGATGGTTAAAACAAAGAAGGCATATGATTTGTGTACAGATTAAACATTATTAATTATAATTGTGTTCTTTAATTAATAGACAAGTGGCAACAATTTCCCCAGTTAAAAAAGCTGACATTTGTATATCTGCAGATTAATCATTTGCATTTCTTTTGCTTTGATCATTTAAGTCAAATGAGTTAGACATGATAATGCATTAAAATAAGAAATATATTTTTGGGCATCAATCTATAGTGTGTGCCTTCAATCTAGAAATAAATTTCTTCTCAACAGATGCTAAATTATAAAAAATATATAAACCAAGATTTTGATTATGACATACCTGCATAGTTAGTGGTCTCCATAACTGCCCAGAAATGCTCCCTATGACAAACTAAGTGCTGGTGTATGGCTGGGTAATAGTGCTGCTCCAACCAATAGCGCAATTTTTCCTACAGGTGGACCAGCTCCTCAATATGGTTTCTGTCATGGCAGTGATAACAGTATGTAACATGCCATTTTCTACTTTCCAGAGAATGAATCTTCCAATCTAAATTACAAATTTAAGAACAAATATATACATATGCGCATGTAATGTTGTTAAAAACAAACCATTTAGATGCCACAAAACTATAAGATTTTAGGTGAAAATTGAGCCAAATCAAAACATTTAGTCATTTAAAGCTGCACTCTCACAGATTTACTGTTTTTACAACTTTCGTATTTTTTGTCTTGGAATGACCTATTTTTTTGCTAAAATATCTGCAAACCAGTGATATAAGACTACTGACAAAATATTAGATTGCAGACTTCCATATTTCAGGTCGAAAACAAAGGTTTTATGGCTTAAAGCGTTACTAACGGTTTAAGAAAAATGCATAAAACATTTTGAACTTAAATATAAACATTTTCTGACAAATTTATTGTCAGCAATCTTATATGAATGGTTAACATGCATTTTCACATAAATTGGCCCGTTCCAAGACAAAAAAAAAATAAAGTAGTCAAAACGTTCAATCTGTAAGAGTGCTGCACTCTCAGTCACAGATTGAAGGTTTTGACAACTTCTTTTACTTTTTGGCTTGGAATAAGCTAATGAAAAGCAGTATGAAAACTGATGAAATAAGACTGCTGACAAAAGATAAGATCATGTTTTTTATATGTTTTTTATATTACCATTTGTAACTATTGGTTTTATGGTTATAAGCATTACTAACGCTTTACTAATAATGAGATTTTTGGCATAGAACATCATCTTTTGACCGTATTAAAATAAGAAAACAGCGTTCCAATATTTTCAGTTGTCTTTTTTGACTGAATTAATATAAGAAAGCAGCGATCCACTTTTTCCAGTGTTCAGAAATTCGCATAAAATAATTCATTACAAGACCAAGAAATAAAAAAAGAGTTGGTAAAACAGACAATCTGTGAGAGTGCAGCTTAAACATATGGCTACACAACCAGTACATTCATCAGCTTTACTGATTCGAACCAGGCACATTTATATTGGTAGACTAGCATTTTACCATTCTGTGCTGGCCAGTAAAGTTGTCATTTGAATTACAATTCAAAATGTATATACCTTTGTTCTCTTTTTTGCCAACTCTGTTTAAACTGAACTTCCTAAATGAATGAGAAGTTTCAAAAAATAATTACAATATCTCAGTAAATACCTGCATTTATGTGTTTCTTGTGCAATCTGTCAGCTTTGGTAGGCTCAGGTTTCATTTTGTCCACCTTAATACTTGTAATCTTCTAGTCTGATGTACTGCCATCCAATTTTTAAGTCAGGTCAGGCAGCCATTTCAGCTTTGTTCCAGTTGATTGTATCAGATGATGTTAACAATACTAGCCTTGTATCAGGCACTTCTCAATCTGAAAGATTACAAAAGAACATGGCCTGTAATATTTAATAAAAAAAATCATAATTGTTTACTCCTGGATGATGGGTTCTAAAGGAAATCTTTGAGAAAAGATGCTACTTGTATGGTGCTTGAACCCACGACCATGTGAACACTTGCATGGAGATCTGTCAAACTGAGCTAACCGGGTAACCGATTTTTAGGCAGCTCCCAGCTTGGCTCCACAATTGACAGGTGCATTATACATTATAGAGACAATAAATCAAACACTTGAAGCACTAGTCCAAATAATAGTAACTTAACTGATCTTTTTACAAATTTTGAAATGGCATATCCTTCACATACAATTTTTTTGTACCAAAAGTGGGTAGCTATTCCGATTGGGATTCCGGGTCAGATAATTATATATATCTATAATATGAATTATGTACGCAAAAAATAAAAGCTGACAAATTATTATGAGTTTGATGAGTGTTTTTCTTCATTTCATACTGTCAAAACATAATGATATAAACTGTTATACATGAAGATCACCTGCAAGGCTGCGGTGCATAGATTTACATAGATGTAAAATGGTTGTGTTTAAATGCATTAAATGCTTGTTTTGTGAAAAAAAATCTTAGCACTTACATGGTAATAACTAAAATACGAATATAAACCTTTGATATCTATTTCAAACATATAATACTTATCGAACTACGATTTCAATATCTTTCAACCCCCACCCTACTTTGTACAAACCCGATTAGACGTAAGGGATTGGAATAATCCCATATAACACGTCTATTTTTTTAGACTATTGAAGCATAATTATATGTTCTTTTTTGATGGTTGAGACGTTTCAGGTTAAACAATAATTAAAAATGCGAAATAATTTTAGTGAATGATCAACTCTGTATTGAAAGTAACATGAAGATGTTGTAGTGAAGGATTTGCCATATATAAATATATATATATATATATATATACATTTTTTTAATCCTAAAAAGAGTCCGTCAACGTACAAATATTTTTAGACTAAGAGATGTAGATCAGCTAGATGTACCTTCTAGTCCAAATAATTGTACGTTGACAGATTTTTTTACGATTTTTGATACAGCAAATCCTTCACGTACAAATTGTTTTGTACGAAAAGTGGGTAGTTATTCCGATCGGGATTTCAGGTTAAAGCATATTGCATCTATAACATATCATAAGAACAAGAAATATTACCAGATAATGTTATTTTGTATAAATTCCGTAACCAAAAAGTAATATCAAGCAAATAATTATGAGTTTGATGGGTTTTTTTCATTTCATTCTGTCAAAACATAACAATATATACATGAAGGGCACCTGCAAGGCTGCAGTTCACAATTTTACAAAAATCGGAACATTTCGGCCATCAATTGTAACAACTCGCCATCTTCGGTAAGCTTCGAGATAGTCAATCCCTGTTGGATACTGGCTGAGGTGTTCAGATTGTTTGGCCAAGGCCGAGTTGTTACGATTGCCATTTTTGCTTCGATTGATGTTCAAGCAATAGCACTAAATACAGGTCGGTTATTTTGTAGAAGAACGTGTTCGAAGTAACATTCAATTTCATTTCCGCATAATCGCCGCCATATTGTGTATGACTTTAAAAACTACACCCTATAGTCCAAAATAACAATAGGCATAACGTTGACACACTGTGATAGGTATAATCCAAATAATTTACTCAAACAAATACACTAGTTCGATTGCTGCTGAAAAAAATCATTTGAAACATAAAAGCTATTTCACAAAATATTACATGACATGAACTCTTCAACCGCGTATGATTTATTTCTTAATAGCTTTCATTCATAAAATAAGTTCTTTGCCGGGGTTTGCCGGGTCAGTCATGAATGCCAGGATATGTGTGACGTCACACGGGGTGCAAACATGTGGTGTAGCTTACTATTGGATGTAGGGTAAAATGACTTCGTATGTAAATGCTATACTTTCATTATTTTGGTCAATAAAACTCACCAAGATGCAACGGTACAGATATACTAAGAGTAACACGCAATGTTTGTCATAAAAAAAGGCAATAACGCGTTAAATACACATAAGCAGGTACTTGACGCCCCACATTCACGTAAGTAGTTCTGTTGCTACGCAGGTGGTGTGTATTAATATATTCATGTTCAATATGTCGTGTCAGGCGACTAGTCGCGTTTCTGACACGCGCATGCAGGAACATATCAGCCCGATGCCTCTTGTTATAGTTCCAAACACGACCGTTCACAATAGCCATTAAACATATGTTTGTCGTCAAAAAAGAAAACATTTTAGTAAACAAAATCGTAGAAATACAAGACTTTAAAGACAAGGAAGTATTAGTATTAAACACGCAGTATACTCCCAAGGTTTCTTCAACACAAAAGGTAACTATTATAGGCCTTCGACTTTGACTTGCGCGATTCTTTCCCCGTAATACCGTAAGGCAGTTGGTGTTGGGGAACTTGACGCACGTAAAAAATCAAACTTGTTACAAATGCGAATATGCTAAACTTATTAATTTCTTAACAATGTCAATACACAAAATCGCAACAAAACATTAGTATAAGTTACGGTATGCTCAAATGGTGTTTTATTTAGAAAAAATGCTTATATGCAAAATGTTCTGTCAGATAGTTTACCGAGTAGTAGGTGTTAAGACTTATCGGACGAAAAAATATACTTAGCTGATAAAACGCGAGAAATGTCATTATAGACCAAAAGCTGCCAATTGACCCTACCCCCCCCCCCCCCCGCCCGAGGGAATTTTGAAGGTAATGATTTTCTTAAAGCTTAAGCAAAACGCCACAAAATAACATATGTTTACGCTCTGAGGGAGGGGGGCACAAGTAAGGAACGGTCTTTTAAACTACGTTACCCTAAGTAGTTACTTTTAAGTTCTATCTGTACTATTTCTTCCATGTATACTTATGATCGTTTATGAGATAAAAGTTGGTGAATCATCGTTTTTAAGATCTATGCAGGTTTTCTAATAATTCAAATCTCGTGAATTGGTGTAAATTACTTTACTGTTAAAACGTAACATGAGAAAAAAAAGAAGATATTTGTTCAGTAATATAAGCCATTCATAGCTTCACAAGGTGTGTTACAACAATGGCGCCCCTTTAAATCCTAGAAAAGCATTATTATCAATTCCATATGGCTTCACTGTCTAAACTTGGTCACCTTGAAGGAATCGAATTCTTTTCTGCTGAAAGGTAAACCAAAATATACACAGGTGAACAATCTGGGATTTGACACATTCTGCAAAAAAGAACCTAGGTTTTCAATGTTTCTCTCTAGACTCGTACAACAGTATAAACATGAGTTGTAGAACACCTCTTAAAGATGCATAATCATCGGTTTAACTATCAATATTGTACGTCTGGCCATACTTTTTTGATAATATGACTGACATCCTATTTGAAGATGAGTCTGATACAGACAAGAGCAGGATGTTGCTTTATTACGAGCATATCGAAATCAATACACACACATATATAACAAACAAAGATTTTTAGTGAAAAACCTTTTACTTTTGTAACTTACGCAATTAATGCATTTTTGGAAAATATTATTTACTGAAAACAAGGTTGTAACAGTATATTTAAAATCGTAACACGCACTTTTCTTAGATTGGTGAGTACTCAAGATTTTACTGTGATCTATTTTCGTCTCATAAAGTAGAAGTGTTGTCTGCACTTTAATTTAAAACTAGTCTCTGTGTCCTTTATAAGTACATGATTGTTTCGACATGTATTTATCCTTTTTGGTTTATTATTTGTGGTAAAACATATTTGTGAGTAAGGGCTTAAAAGGAATAACGAACATGAAGTTACTTGACTTCATTGATTGCAGAATGTTTCACAATAATGTATGACTTTAAGAGCGTGTAGACATTTATTTCCATATAAATAATGCAAAATTGGTAAGATGTATGAGCATTACAACTTGTCATGTGTATGACACATAATGTTAACAAATGTCACATTGTCAACACACTATTTAAGAGGAACCCGCAACAACATGTTTTAAATTATTAAACAACATGGGCATTTTTTATTTTGAGAAATCCCGTATTAACACTTCTGAGATCGTAAAAGAACCCAAACTATTTATGCACTCATTTGTGTTTCTTGTGTCATAGAATTAATGTGATATCTAGCCGTCACATATAAACAATTTTTATATTTTGTTTTAAGACTTTGATATATTCAGATTTAAATCTGCTACATTATTCAACCAGATTGTGTCCAACCATGGAAATCGGATGCGGAAAGAGTTGAGAAACAGGAAAATTAAATAATTGAGCTCAAAACGAAAGTAAAGTTTGTTAAGCTAATGCAAGACTACGTCCACTCTAAATATCGAAAACTGCATATTCATTCTGAATTTCTTTGTTTTACTTATGGTAATAAAATATATACTATTAGCTCGATTTTTAAGTACATTTAGAAAGTAAGAATGGATCGTACTATGTTTCCGCTTGACTTGATATGGTTCCAATTACTGTTATTGACCAATAAAGAGGTTTTCACGAGCAGTTTATCCAAAAGATGACATCAGGATAACACATTCAAGAGTTTACAAAAAAAGATTAAAGACTAATTGACTTTGAACAATGGACCTAATTATAATTAAATGAAGATTTCGTCCGTTTGTTTATTTGAGTTTATCAAGGTCTGCCCGCGCCCATTGGCTGCATTATGCTTTGACCTCGCCGTGACGCCATCACGACTTAAATTGTGTTTAAATGCCATAAGTGACATGAGTGAGATACAAGAGATCCGAGCGCCAGGCAAGGGAGCCACTTGTACCAACTTTTAACGTCTTTTGGTATGACGCGGCCAAGGATCGAACCCACGATCTCTCGCTCCGTAGGCGGACGCCTTAAACACTAGGCCACGGAGACAGATTTGGTCTGTGTCATGTTAATACATATTGTAGTGGCCTGGTTCAATGCTTCCTGTTTTAACAGATGATACGTAAATATGACTTTGCACCGAAAAGATGAGTTCTCCTGTTTTCGATATTCTCAACGAATGATACATATGTATATACCTTCGTTCTGCTTTTGAAATAGACACCCGTTTAAAAGCAAAACACTATTTAATACGCACTAAATAGTTTTACTATATAACACACTAAAGTCAGGCATTTTCAATGAAAAACATGTGGTTATAAATCACTGGGGCCCGTTTCAATAATAAAGTTTAGCCGTAAGCTTAACACTTCTTAAAGGGATTATTTTATGGTTTGTAAAAAGCAGTGTTATAATAAAACGTTAGTGTGGCAAATCATTAGGAATGTTAAAACTTAGATACTGACGGCTGGAATCCTTCAATAAATCCTGAGATATGCTCAAATATTGTATTTGAAGTCCACGACTTTGAAAGCGTTAGTAACGCGATTTAGCAAAAGGCTGCAGCGTGATTGATTGACTAACATTATCACATATGATGCTACAAATATGTTCATAAATGGTTTAAATATCCGTCCGCTTGTTTCTGGGCGAGTTGAAGTGGTGTCAGTTTTCTGTTTCTTTCTTGACTGTACCAGCGTAAGCTTGCTCCCCATTACATCCAGGGTTTTGTATATTGTGAGTGTATTTTCGGCAATTTCGGCATCAAAGAGTAAACTGATTCTAAAATAAGGTGTTTTCACGTGCATTACCGGGAAAACTTATTATGGTGCCAAAACTTAAGTGAGTCCTTTGAACAGTGCTCGGGGCATACACCGTGAAGTAACGAGCAGAATCTACACGATAAATGTTCTCACGGTGTTTTTGTTGAAACGCAGTTAACGACCAAAACGGGGCACCGCCTGGTAATGTATGTTCTTTAGCCTTGAAATCTATATTGAAACAGCCCAAGACGACTTAAAGCAACGGAATTTAACTGGTTTCAATTAATCATTACATAAACTTGGAAATAAAGTGTCAGTTGAGGGGATATAAAATACTTAATCAGAAATTGAAACTTTTGTTTTGTATACAAAAGTCGGATACGCTATTCATTACAAATGTAACAATTCTTGAAATTGGATTCTCCTTTGTATTGTTAATGCTACTTATTATTGAAGAAGGATACAATAGAACCACAACACACATTTAACGTATCTAGATAGTCCTCTCGGTTTGTTTGAGACTCATCATAGAAAGGTACACTGGGCAGTCCATACACAACATCATATAGATATTTAGAAACTGCTATTGTATCGTATCTTTAAGAACAGCATTTGTCATCGAATTGAAATGCCTATGTTCAGAAATTTAATGTTATTTTTCGCTTAAATCATCTTTAAAGGTAAAAGAAATAACACGTTCGTTGATATGTGGGGTTTGTGTGATACAGACTTGGTAATTCAACTTAGCGATTGCGTTTAACGCAAAAAAACGACGTATGTAAACGTTCCTATTTACATATCTAGTATGCAACTGAACAAACTGATTGGATATTCCATGTAAATGTTAAGCATATTATTTGATATTGCCATTTACAATAACCAATATACCAATATATAACCGATAGACCATACGAATGCTTCCCTTCAATAGACCAGACCTTCACTTCCCTTCAATATACCAGACGTATACTTCCATTCAATAGACCAGACGTATACTTCCCTTCGTTAGACCAGACGAATACTTCCTTTCGTTAGACAGGACGAATACCTCCCTTCGTTAGACCAGATAAATAATTCCCTTCGTTAGTCCAGACGAATACTTCCCTTCAATAGACCAGACGAATATTTCCCTTTGCTAAACCAGACGTATACTTCCCTTCGTTAGACCAGACGAATACTTCCCTTCGTTAGACCAGACGCATACTTCCCTTTGTTAGACCAGACGAATACTTCCCTTCGTTAGACCAGACGAATACTTCTCTTCGTAAACCGGACGTATACTGCCCTTCGTTAGACCAGACGAATACTGCCCTTCGTTAGACCGGACGTATACGTACTTCTCTTCGTTAGACCAGACAAATACTTCCCTTCGTTAGACAGGACGTATACGTACTTCCTTTCGTTAGACCAGACGAATACTTCTCTTCGTTAGACCAGACGAATATTGAGTTGTTTCATATTTGAATATGGATTAAGCACAAGGTAGCTAGATCAAAAGTTAGTTAACGATTTAACACTCAGAACGCTTTATTATGAGTGTATCCATGTTGCGTTAAACTTATTCAAAATGATTTTCTTCACAAATATAAAGAGGTCAACTTCCTTGTTTAAATAGCTATAATACGGTTTCAATGACAGTCATAATAAAGTTTTAAACGAATTTCAACCATTGAATCATGTGTATTTTTGTCCTTGTTTCAATTTCAGATGGATTTGAAATTGCAATGGATTATTATGTGCTTTAAACATTGACTTCTATTTTATATTTTACCGGGAAATAATGTAGGTTTGGGACACTAACGTAAAAACAACTTAATACTATAAAGTAATAACTTAGGTTAAATGAATATTACCTGCATGTTCAAGTAACGTATGTTACAAATATAATAAAGGCTTACACCTTTTATCAAAAACATTATTAGAATAGTATATTTTTGGAACAAATTCCATTGATATTGGTAATGTAGTAGTTTAAGATTTTGGTTTGTTTTGATAAAAGGGTGGCATTACAGCAAAAGGTTCGTTTGACAAAGAATAATGTTGTAAATTGGTTTGATTAACTATTTATGTGGAAACATTATATTGTTTTGTAATTCGTTTTTAGTCATGTATAATTCTATATTTGAGCACGTCTCTGAGTAGGTGAAATGTGTGTGCCTTAAGAATGCTTTCTGATGACAAACTTCTTTTAAACGTGAATGGGATATTAAAATGATTTTTAAAATATACATGACGACTGCACATGTATAAAGTAATTAAGATCGAACTCTTTAAGCGCTTGACGTACTTGTGGATGTACTCGGTTTACATTAAAACTGATAAAGTGATCATAAGTATAAATAGTGTATCGTGTTGTATATTAAGAGTGCTGTGTATAGGTCTTTGTGTGATATAATCGTATGCATTGCTTAAGTTTCACCTTACCATTCGTATTATGACAGCATGTAGCGCGTTGCATTATTCTTGGTGCATTCGGCTATGCAGCATTCGTCCTGATGCTTGTTGACATTTGATATTGATGTAATATTGGGAAAATGATAAAGTAACCAAATTGATACATTTGAGACTACAGGATATTGATATTTAATTTAAGTATATCTACGATATTAACGAACGAATGATTATTGACTGCAAAAATGATTCACAATGCCGATATAAAAAGTTTCGCCAACTTTGAACAATAAGAAGTACTCGAAGGAACACTCAAGAATCTAGCAATTTCACGAAATTGTTATGACTAGGTGGACTTGATAATTCAAATTCCGATGCAATGTTGTTACGAGTACTTTTGATTGTTCAAAGTGACATTCAACGTTTGCATATACGTTTACACCGCTTACTGCTTTATATTTCAGGATGCTCTCACTTTAGTCTCCCATATAGATTTATCTCAACAGCACCACGTGTGAAGTCTGCTCACTAGGTACTAGTAGTGGGTCTTCATTGAATCCCCCAACAGCCACAAAGGTATGTTTATGTGCACCTTTAACCTATCTTGTACCCGAGGTTAACCTACAAGTAGGTTGGAGCTAAAACAATACTGAGTTGTCAAATGTTTTTAATGAAACAGAAGTAATATCATTAAAATATATAGGCCTATGTCATGATGAAAGACAAATGCTTCTGATAAAAAAGGCCAATAAACATTGTCATCATGTGCAAATATTCATAAACAATTGGACCAATGCTCCAAGTATAGTGGTTAAAATGAACATAAGAAAAAATGCTCTTTATAGAAGGTGAACAATGCCCAATGATATTATGAGAGACAAACGCTCGTTATAGAAGTTGACCAATGCCCAATGTCATGATGAGAGACAAATGCTCCTTATAGAAGGTGACCAATGCCCAATGTAATGATCAGAGACAAACGCTCCTTATAGAAGGGGAGCAATGCTCAATGTCATGATGAGAGGCACACGCTCCTGAAAGAAGGTGACCAATGCCCAATGTAATGATGAGAGACAATCGCTCCTTATAGAAGTGAACCAATGCCCAAGGTCATGATGAGAGACAATCGCTCCTTATAGAAGTGAACCAATGCCCAAGGTCATGATGAGAGACAATCGCTCCTTATAGAAGGGGACCAATGCCCAATATCATGATGAGAGACACACGCTCCTGATAGAAGGTGACCAATGCCCAAGGTCATGATGAGAGACAATCGCTCCTTATAGAAGTGAACCAATGCCCAAGGTCATGATGAGAGACAATCGCTCCTTATAGAAGTGAACCAATGCCCAAGGTCATGATGAGAGACAATCGCTCCTTATAGAAGTGAACCAATACCCAAGGTCATGATGAAAGCAATGCCCAATGTCATGATGAGAGACAAATGCTCCTTATAGAAGGGGGCCAATTATCAATTACATGATGAGAGATAAACGCTCCTTACAGAAGGGGACCAATGCCCAATGACATGATGAAAGACAAATGCTCCTTATAGAAGTGCATCAATGCCCAATGTCATGATGCTCCTTATAGAAGGGGGCCAATTATCAATTACATGATGAGAGATAAACGCTCCTTACAGAAGGGGACCAATGCCCAATGACATGATGAGAGACAATCGCTCCTTATAGAAGTGAACCAATGCCCAAGGTCATGATGAGAGACAATCGCTCCTTATAGAAGTGAACCAATGCCCAAGGTCATGATGAGAGACAATCGCTCCTTATAGAAGTGAACCAATGCCCAATGTCATGATGAGAGACAATCGCTCCTTATAGAAGTGAACCAATGCCCAAGGTCATGATGAGAGACAATCGCTCCTTATAGAAGTGAACCAATGCCCAAGTTCATGATGAGAGACAAATGCTCCTTAGAAGGAGGTCAATGCCCAATGTCATGATGAGAGACAAATGCTCCTTATAGAAGGGGACCAAAGCCAATGTCATGATGAGAGAAATGCCCAATGTCAAGATGAGAGACAAATGCTCCTTATAGAAGGGGGCCAATGCCCAATGTTATGATGAGAGAAATGCCCAATGTCAAGATGAGAGACAAATGCTCCTTATAGAAGGGGACCAAAGCCCAATGTCATGATGAGAGAAATGCCCAATGTCAAGATGAGAGACAAATGCTCCTTATAGAAGGGGACCAAAGCCCAATGTTATGATGAGAGAAATGCCCAATGTCATGATGAGAGACAAATGCTCCTTATAGAAGGGGACCAAAGCCCAATGTCATGATGAGAGAAATGCCCAATGTCAAGATGAGAGACAAACGCTCCTTATAGAAGGGGGCCAATACCCAATGTTATGATGAGAGACAAACGCTCCTTATTGAAGGTGACCAATGCCCAAGGTCATGATGAGAGACAATCGCTCCTTATAGAAGTGAACCAATGCCCAATGTCATGATGAGAGACAATCGCTCCTTATAGAAGTGAACCAATGCCCAATGTCATGATGAGAGACAATCGCTCCTTATAGAAGGGGACCAAATCCCAATGTCATGATGAGAGAAATGCCCAATGTCATGATGAGAGACAATCGCTCCTTATAGAAGAGGATCAATGCCCAATGTCATGATGAGAGACAATCGCTCCTTATAGAAGTGAACCAATGCCCAATGTCATGATGAGAGACAATCGCTCCTTATAGAAGGGGACCAAAGCCCAATGTCATGATGAGAGAAATGCCCAATGTCAAGATGAGAGACAAATGCTCCTTATAGAAGGGGGCCAATGCCCAATGTTATGATGAGAGACAAACGCTCCTTATTGAAGGTGACCAATTCCCAATGTCATGATGAGGGACAAACGCTCCTTATAGAAGGTGACCAATGCCCAATGTCATGATGAGAGACAAATGCTCCTTATAGAAGGTGACCAATGCCCAATGTCATGATGAGGGACAAACGATCCTTATTGAAGGTGACCAATTCCCAATGTCATGATGAGAGACAAATGCTCCTTATAGAAGGTGACCAATGCCCAATGTCATGATGAGAGACAAATGCTCCAGTTGGAAGGGGGCCAATTATCAATGACATGATGAGAGACAAATGATCCGAATAAAAGTGGACCAATGCCCAATTTCATTATGAGAGACAAATGCTCCGAATAAAAGTGGACTAATACCCAATGTTATGATGCGCGATCAGTGCTCCTGATAGAAATGTATCAACCAAATATTATGATGCGAGACCAATGCTCCTGATAGAAGTGAATCAACCAAATGTCATGATGCGAGACCAATGCTCCTGGTAGAAGTGTATCAACCAAATGTCATGATGCGAGACCAATGCTCCTGGTAGAAGTGTATCAACCAAATCTCATGATGCGAGACCAATTCTCCTAGTGGAAGTGTATCAACCAAATGTTATGATGCGATACCAATGCTCCTGGTAGAAGTGTATCAACCAAATGGTATGATGCGAGACCAATGCTCCTGGTAGAAGTGTATCAACCAAATGTCATGATGCGAGACCAATGCTCCTGGTAGAATTGTATCAACCAAATGTTATGTTGTGAGACCAATGCTCCTGGTAGAATTGTATCAACCAAATGTTATGATGTGAGACCAATGCTCCTGATAGAATGGTATCAACCAAATGTCATGATGCGAGACCAATGCTCCTGATAGAATTGTATCAACCAAATGTCATGATGTGAGACCAATGCTCCTGATAGAAGTGTATCAACCAAATGTTATGTTGTGAGACCAATGCTCCTGGTAGAATTGTATCAACCAAATGTCATGATGCGAGACCAATGCTCCTGGTAGAAGTGTATCAACCAAATGTCATGATGCGAGACCAATGCTCCTGGTAGAAGTGTATCAACCAAATGTTATGATGCGAGACCAATGCTCCTGATAGAAATGTATCAACCAAATGTCATGATGCGAGACCAATGCTCCTGGTAGAAGTGTATCGACCAAATGTCATGATGCGAGACCAATGCTCCTGGTAGAAGTGTATCGACCAAATGTCATGATGCGAGACCAATGCTCCTGGTAGAAGTGTATCAACCAAATGTTATGATGTGAGACCAATGCTCCTGGTAAAAGTGTATCAACCAAATGTCATGATGCGAGACCAATGCTCCTGGTAGAAGTGTATCAACCAAATGTCATGATGCGAGACCAATGCTCCTGGTAGAATATCAACCAAATGTTATGATGTTAGACCAATGCTCCTGATAGAAGTGTATCAACCAAATGTCATGATGCGAGACCAATGCTCCTGGTAGAAGTGTATCAACCAAATGTCATGATGCGAGACCAATGCTCCTGGTAGAAGTGTATCAACCAAATGTCATGATGCGAGACCAATGCTCATGGTAGAAGTGTATCAACCAAATGCCATGATGCGAGACCAATGCTCCTGGTAGAAGTGTATCAACCAAATGTCATGATGCGAGACCAATGCTCCTGGTAGAAGTGTATCAACCAAATGTCATGATGCGAGACCAATGCTCCTGGTAGAAGTGTATCAACCAAATGTTATGATGCGAGACCAATGCTCCTGGTAGAAGTGTATCAACCAAATGTCATGATGCGAGACCAATGCTCCTGATAGAAGTGTATAAACCAAATGTCATGATGCGAGACCAATGCTCCAGGTAGAAGTGTATCAACCAAATGTTATGATGCGAGACCAATGCTCCTGATAGAAGTGTATCAACCAAATGTCATGATGCGAGACCAATGCTCCTGATAGAAGTGTATCAACCAAATGTCATGATGCGAGACCAATGCTCCTTATAGAAGTGTATCAACCAAATGGCATGATGCGAGACCAATGCTCCTGGTAGAAGTGTATCAACCAAATGTCATGATGCGAGACCAATGCTCCTGATAGAAGTGTATCAACCAAATGTCATGATGCGAGACCAATGCTCCTGATAGAAGTGTATCAACCAAATGTTATGATGCGAGACCAATGCTCCTGATAAAAGAGGACCAATGTTCATTAAAAGTGGACCAATATTCAATGTTATGATGAGAGATCAATGTTCTTTATAAAATAGCACCAAAGCCCTAAATCATGATCAGAGACCAACTTTCCTAAATTAATAGTAGAACAATACCTAATGTATGATATAAGGCCGATGCTCTTTATACAAATGGATCATTCCCAATATTATAACGATAGACAAGTGTTCGCAATACAATTTGACCAATGTCCAATGTCATGATCAGAGACCAATGATCCAAATAAAAGTGGACCTATAACTTTTGCCACGATGAGAGACCAATGCCCCCGATGAAAGTGGTCCAAAGCCGTATTGACAAGATGAGAAAACATTTGTGCAATTTTTATTGTCGTCCAATTTGCAAACCTTATTGGGTACTATTGAAAGCCTTGCTCATGTGTCGATCAGACAATCAACCATTGTCTAAATTGCAATTAGCAAAAAGTCCGCCGCCAACGTAATTAACATGGGTTTTATCTGGATTTTCTTTTCTCTTAAACTCACTGTTTGGTTGTCAGCCACACTGTCCCTTTTACTGTTATTTTCTCTCTTTTGGTCAGTATTGAACCACCATTATCAAATTATTACTTCTTGAAGTCATTATGGAACGAATTGGTGTTAAGCATCTAAATAGTTTTAACTACTTAAGACAGCTCATATTTACCTTAAAGTGTAATTTCTTCCGCGCAGTTGTAAATGCTAACAATGCACAGTTTAGAGCTGAGGAAAGTAATTTTGATATAATAATAGGAGAATGTCAAATTGGTCACACAAATTCGGATGTAGAGCTCGTCCGTATCGATTGCTGCGTCCGAAATAGAGTTCGTTCCGAACAACTAGCCGCGCATACACGTACAAACACGAACACGAACACGCAAACGCACACGAACACACACGCACACACACACATACGCACGCACACACGCAATAAAGGTCATTATACCATTGATAGTACATATATGTAACAAAATGTGAAAAATACTCACAACTATGAGTATTTTTACAATTGATTTATAATATTTTAAAGATATGAATCGATAGCATAGCATGTGTTTTCAAAATATGGATATGTTTGGTTAAACGATCGAATAAAGTTGGGAGAATAATGATTGCTTGCCTTCTTGCTTGCTTGATTGATTGATTGATTGATTGATTGATTGATTGATTGATTGATTGATTGATTGATTGATTGATTGATTGATTGATTTCCGACTCTTCTCTGCATCAGTTTAAGGCCGCTGCTGCCAAAGCCTTGGTGTCGTATTCTTGTAAAATGTTAACACTGGCTTTAACCGAAAAACCAATCAAGATAGTAAAGTACAAAGGCTACCAGTGATGGTATTGGTGAACGTAATTGTATAAAATGTTTTGATTGTGTGCAAAACATTTGTAAATATATGAAACGAATTACAAATGATTGCAATAATGCACGTCTTCATGCGCATTATAGTGATGATATGATTGTGATGATACTGATGATTATACTTGTATTTCAAGCAGCTGTTGCACTCGGGTAATCAGGCGCCATGACAGACTCGATATTACTTGCCCTCGTTTGTGTCTTTGCCAGCGCTTCTACACGTAGGACTCGTTTATTTATTCATGTTTACAACTTAAAGTAATATAATTGATTGTATGAACGATTACTTATAATAATTTTAATAGTGTAATTATCATCAAGAAAGCACCAATACTTATCCACATTATGTTAGACAAGTAACTGATAGTTGTGTTTCGGTAGAACTTTAACGGAAGTATATTAAAAAAATGGTGTTTTATTTTTATTTTAGAGAATAATTGCAAAAGTCTGCAGGTAGCTGCGAACGGAACTCTTTCAAGTGGGACATACACTGTCCAAAACAGCTTGTGTCAGTCGTTCCGTATATATTGCCTCTTTAAAGAAGGATACGGCTACACATTTCTCTCCAGCAACACAAACGTCACGGTCAACATGGAATCTCTCTACGATGACAAAACACATATTTTGGTTCGCTTCACCAAGGCCAATAAGCAGTACGAGTCTACCTTAGCTCAAATTGACACGTTCGCCTCGGTTCCCCTGTCCATACAATACAACAGCTACATTGGCTATAATGAGCCACACAACGTTAATATGACGCCGTACATTTACGTCGGATTTATTCCCGCGTCAAACACGTCCAAAGGTGCGAGACAGGGATGGAAGACGAACGGACAGGAGCAGTTCTTTAACAATTGTGATGCCAACCCGAACAGCTACATAATGTTTATGTTCAACCATGAAAAAAGAGGATATACGGATTACGTCGGCGGCAAAAATTCGTTGCTGTACAAATGGTACGACAACGGAAAAGAGGTCTTGTCGTTGTCGGATTACGTTCCCGACGAGTTTTTTACGAGTTACCACGAGATCAGTCATGGGGGCTGTGGCGGTTATAGTCGTGGCAGTAACGTTCCGACAACTGCCAATGTTGGCATGAAATTTGGTGAGTAGTTCACATTTTCTTAACACTTATCATATGCCAAGTATTTATGTTACGTCATTTGCAGATGAGTTGGTAAAAATAGGACATTCCCTTGAAAACTAGTAAAATAGATTGAATTTGTTACATTCCTTTAATGAAAGCTGATGTTAGACGTTATGTTTCAAATATTGCAAACTGGAATTTACAATGCTTGTAATAAAAAAACTGATAGTAAGTTGAATTAACTTGGTACTGTGTCCTATTACACCGGTAGTTTTATATTGAACCAGTCAACACTAATCGAAAATAGCTTAAAGGCACTAGATTTTTACAAATATCAAAAAATGCGTTTTTTAAGAAATGTGTTATTAATCAGTCCAAACAATTTTGGAAAACTCGATGCATTTTAAACAGCCGAGTGTTGTGTATTTATAATCTGTTTCATCATCGCTCGTATTATATTTGTATCTCGGTACTAGTCTCGATAAATTGTCTACGACTATCCATACTGAGACTTTCGTCTCACCAGATATATAATAAAACTTTGTGGTAAAATTATAATTTCTCATAATTATTGGTATAGTTATCACACTCCAAAAATACGCATATTCGTGAAAATAATCCCGGCCCCTGAATACTTCCAAATGTGGATTTTATTAAAAAGGTACATACTGATTTAAAAATAATCCTTTATCTGGACGACAATTGTATAAGATAGGTAGAGCCAGAATACTTCAAACAACAAATAAATGCGGAGGTAAAATTGTATAAAGATTTAAACATGTCAAACTTATATGTATAAAAGCTTGAAATTACATAAGATTCTATACTAGCCTTACATTGAGAGTGAAGAACCTACAAGAGTACAGAATCTTATAAAACTAAAAAAAAGTCCATGACTCAATTGTCTCCGCATTAAACAAGAGTTATAATAGATGTGAACTAAACTCTGTTGCAAAAGAAAGTGTTTCTTACGTTGTTGTCATTTTAATATAAGTATTATGGCAGACTGATGGTAAGTTCCGAACAATGTCCGTAAGCAGATTGACGGTAATTGGTAGTCTAGTTTTTATTGACGGCTTTGATCTCTGAATACCTATTAATACTTTGTTCACAATATAGTTATCTGTTATGTCATCATGACCTAACAGCTTACATTGGCATCCTATGGCGCACTTATATTGTCTGGCGGTGTTATGCGACACCCCTTCCAAGGACAGTGACGATAGGAACAAAATAATTTCTCTACTGTTGGAGGCCAGGCTTGAGATAGTTCATGCTTAGTTCTAAATGTTTCGAACCGCCTTACACCTACAGCGTAAGATGATAAAGTATTTTCGGACAAGGATGATTTAATTAGTCGTTTAACTTCATTCCGGAGATCATTTTCCGAAAAGCGTCTGGGATTACTTCCGGGAAGGTTGACAGCGGCACGCTGTGGAAGAGTCTGTCCCACTGTTTACGGGAAATAAAATCAGCGATAAAATTGTGTTTAGATGTAATATGGACAGCCTTAAACAGTATATTTTTGCGCATGCATGCCAATACAAATTGCCTGACTAAATGCATTAGTCTTTTTGACTTAGACGACTGACTGTTTAACACAGATACTAGTGCGTTATTGTCAATATGTAAGAGAACTAAGCTATTGGATAGTTTGGTACCCCATAAAGTCGTAGCTAACAATACCGGGACCATTTCCAAGAATGTTATGTCTCGCATAATGTCCTCATTTTTCCAGTGTACCGGCCATTGAAAATATGCCCATTTCCCTTGAAAATAGCAACCACAACCTAAGTCTGGATTGCCAGCGCTGTCGGTGAAAAGCTGCAGGGTTTCGCTGTCGTGCCAGACTTTGTTTGGAATAGGGCAAATTCCATTAAAATTAGACAAAAATTCTAACCACATCAATAGATCTTTCATGCCTTGCGTTATTCTGACTCGGTAATAACTCTTTCGTGCACCCGACATTGCATCGTAAAAGCGTCTTGTGAAAGCTCTGCTTGATCGAATTGCTCGACCGAAAAAACAAAGTTTGCCGGCAAAGGATTGCAAATTTCGAACCGTGATTTTTTCTGGGGTAAAATTTGTAATATAATAGCTTTTAATTCCGAGAGCTTCTCAAGAGGTATGCGTATCAACATTTTTCCGAGTCAATTTCCATTCCTAGAAAAGTCATCACTGTTGTCGGCCCTACGCTTTTATCAGTATTAATTGGAACGCCTAATTCATTGCATACGGTAGTAAATGTTGTCACAAGGCTTTGGCAATTTCCCGTTCCATGTTGACCGCAAAAAATAAAGTCATCCAAGTAATGATCGAGTGTATTTTGACCGGATAGTGTCGCAACTGACCAGTGAATAAATTTTGAAAAACACTCGAAATAAAATGGGGCACAACTCACGCCAAAGGGGAGATTCCGATCTATGAATATTTTCCCATTTATTTTAATTCCTAGTAAATTGAAATCATCTGGTATAATCGGGAGAAGCCGAAAAGCCGATTTAATGTCGCGTTTTGCCAAGAGTGAACCTTTACCCAATTCGAATACCATGTCGGCAACTTTGTCAAATGATGTACAAGATACGCTTTTCAGTTCTACGTCTACATTTGCATTTACACTTGTATTGTCATTTCTTGGGAAACTTAAGTGTGTAATAAGTCTGAACGACCCATCAGATTTCGGGACTAGTCCCACGGGTGAGATTCTTAAATTATTTATGGGAGGAGTTGAAAAGGGACCAGTCATTCGACCCGCATCTACTTCCTTTAATATCTTTTCTAAAACTTCATCTGCGTTTGTTACCGCCGATTGTAAATTCCTCGCCTCATAATAGCGGCGCGGACCTAAATAGCCTAACCGGAAACCATGCTTAAACCCGTTTAGAAGTATATCGGCGTGATCCTTGTTTGGGTATGAAAAAAGGTAATGTTCGATTGCATTTACGTTTATTGGACTATTAACCGAGCGAATTTTTCATTGGTATCTAGCGGGGAACCTAGGTCGGAACTGCGGACGGGATGGCGCGAACTGCGGAGGGGCAGGCCGGGCGTGGTATGCTGCGCCACGGGCCTGATATGATGCTCCGTATGAGCCGAGGCGTCGGTTATTTGGACAGGATCTAAAAGGATGATCTGAGCTACATTTAAAGCATTTATGCAAGAAGTTGCAATGATATCGTGTGCACTGTCTGTAATTAAAATCATTGCATTTCTTGGGCAAGGTTCTCGCTAAATCTGCAGATGAGTTGGGAGAGCTCATACAAAGGAGCCACAATTCATAATCGATTTTTGAAAATGAAAGGCCAGTCGGGTCGTTGGAGAGACGCAAACGAAACTGCTGGTCGTATTCAAGCCATCCCAGGCCGGGATAGTTTTTAGCCCCAAGCCGAATGTCCCTGCCGTACTTAAGTATCTTTTGGGTTCTATGTGGATGTGCGGCCAAAAAGATGGACGCATAAATAAAAAAGCGTCCGTCCATGATGATATATCTTTAATTTTTGATCGAGATGATTTTGCTTTCATTAAAATTTCCCCGTTCGGACCAAGTGTTAGTTCTTGCTCGTTCGCAGTGTGCGTCTCTCCAAGCAGGGACGCAAACTCGACATAATACCCCGAGACGATCTTATCTCGTATAGACGGAGAGACAGAGTACCCTAACTGCGCGTGTATGCTAGGTAGCATAGCGGGCACATCGAAATCAAGACATAACTGGGGAGGGGTAATCATACCTTGCCCATGGTCTGGCTCAGCTATCGCATGCGTTTGAAAGGCCGTTGGCGAAGCACTGGTTGTCGGCGGCTGACTCTGGCCGGAAGTTGCTGTAACGTGGTGGGGAGACTGCGTGGATACCTGGTCCCGGGGGTCGTTGTTTCGGCAGCTTGATCCTCGTACTGGACTGGAACAACACGTGGGGGGTCTGGTTGCGGGAGTTCAACCCTGGGAGCGTACGGTGGTGCAGGAGGATTCAGCCGGGCGCGCTTGGCGGACCGGATCTCCTCCACCATTCGAAACATTTCAGTCATCTCAACATGAAACACGAAATATAAACATTTAATATTCTTCAAATAAGTTAGCTTTGTTATAACTTAGAATTAGTATGGAGACGAGTCACTGCCAGTACGTGAAAATGACAGTAAGAAATTGGACGATAATTCGTAAAAATATTTAATTTCGGTGAATATAAACTAAACGTGCCACTATAAAACTAAATAATGTTTAACAGATGTTAGAGAACAACAACAAAAAAAAGAAATAAAAAATAAAAAGTCATTAAATCAAAATAAATCAGAATTTAATATAAGAGCTGCCACAGACTGACCTTTCTCTTACGATAGTCAGAGCAAAAGAGGCCTGAATAACCATGTGCTTTGTAGGGGGCGCGCACTGCGGCCAATCAGAACAGTGTACTAAGTTACGTCATGTAATTGCTGGCGATATGGTTGTAGAGCACTATTAATTAGATGTATTACCAAGATACCAATAACGAAAGCTATCCTTAAAGGGATAACTTGAAATATTGTTTCTAGCAGGAGGGTGTCATTTATCATATAAAATAATGAGCTTATACCACGTGTTTTGTGTTTTGTGAAATGACCAACATTTACAAGTGTTTGCGGCCTCAAAAAGGAGATCCAAGTTTAACAAGATTCCAATTAGATTCACTATTTAAATAACGAAAGACATAAACACGTTCACGCGCAAATTGGTAATAAGTGATTTTGATATTTTAATATCGCGTGTGACGACCTCACCTCAGATACACGCCATGATATGTTTGCGCGTTGATCGAATAGGACGTCTAATGACATCAAAAGGAATATTATTCCATTCTTGATTGGGAACGTTCGCTTAATCATGCAGATTTTAAATGTCGCCTCTTGACCTCACTCTGGGACCAAGCTCGTCACAAATATGCGCAAAATGGTTAATATCTGGTATGAATGCGGACCAATACAACACGTTGACGTCATTTCTGTTCAGGAATTGTAAACAAGCCACGCAATGGCGTGGTAGCACAATTTGTTAAACGCACGGGCTCCAGGCTTTTATAGACTGCCGAGTTTTTCTAGGATGTCGCAAAACAGTACGTTACCACGTTCTGTTCTAGAGGGCGTTTGAATACGACGTCGCATGTGAAACGGTCCGTTCTTGTGTGTGTTACACGTGGTGATCAGCGACACCTTTGGTTTGTACAAAACGTTCTTTAAGGCGATCTGTTGTATTTATGTGGCTTCCAAACGTTTTACTGACGTCAGTTAATGATGCACTCATACTCCCAAATAAGATTTACCACAATTAATACTATTGTTTTAATATTCCAAAAGGAATTAATAAATGTCAAAAACAATTGTTGTTATAAAGGATACAGAGTTTAATTTGAATGAAATGTGTATACAACACGGTATTTCTACCTTATAGGACTATAGGAGATCACAGTAAATCTTTTAGCATTCACCAATCATTTATTATTTTTGCGTTTACTGTTATTAAATACAGTGTTTCATCCTTGTTATCAGTAATATTTTTTCCATAAATGCATTGTTTAGTAAGTAGTTAAAGGTTTATCAGTTAAAATTGATGTTTGTTATACATGTGTATGTATTGATTTTGGAATAAGAGTGTCACTTTAAGCTTTCACCCCGAGCAAGCATCACCAATGCTTTTACTCGCTTATTTTCAGTAAGTCTTGGCATTTCAATTTAACGCTTTGAAATCTGATGTGATTTTACCTTCATTAAAGGCACACAGAAATTGACCAAATAAGGTTTGGTTGACATGTAGCTTTCCTACGGTGTTCCATTAGAGCCAGCGCGGTTTCGCGCTGTCGTCCTAAGGGCGAAATCGCGAAAACACGATTCTCTTACGGCGACAGCGCGAAACCACGATGGCCCTAACGGAATTCCGTACTTTCCAATGGGTTTCGCATGAAAATGTATCGTAATGTCATAATCGCTTTGCAATCGTAATAATGACAATTCAAATGTGTATTTGATACATTAGAAAATGCTACATATAGATAGTATACCAACGATCAAACTGATCACTGTTTTTTAAATTGGAGATATTTAAAAAAATTGAACACTTTCTACTGCAACCGAATAATATATGCGATATGGGACGTTTTCACGGGCCGGCGGTCATGTATCCTTAGATCAAAGACAAGTGTATTTTTGCGATTATATGAAAAAGAGACCCAGATCTCCAAAACTGGCGACCTTTATCTCTTTCAAATATTCATTATCAGCAAATATTTTATCAACAATCCGTTTTACAAAGCATAATCTCTAAGAAAAGGTATTTTACAGTCAATCACCTAAAGTGCTTGTTTATTATGAAGGTGAATGACTGTAAAATACTTTTTCTTGCAAATTTTGAGCTACGGAGTGATTTTTTTCTCGACATGAATAGCCCCGCCTCCTTTTCCCTTTAAAGACACCCATCTGAAAATATGTAAACACAATCGTTAGATTTTTGCCTTATAATACCTGGAAATACAGAATTAGAATTACGACGACCATTTGCTATCAAGTATTAATTATTAGACACCAAATGAACCTTAAAGTCCGCGAAGCTGTGTGGTAGTAGGTCATACTTTAAAAAGATCGAAAATGATAAAAATTCAGTTATGATATTCCTACAGTTCTTACAATTCGTTTCCTATTAAATTACTATTCATGAGCACCACAACCTATTCATTGGCACCACAACGTTCAGAAAATAGAGCATAGTGCAGCAAGTATAACAAATAAAGTTCAAAAATTTGTAACGCGGCAACCTTTTGTCAATAAAAAAGCCACACACATGTAAAGAAAATACTTAAACCTGAGGTACGAGACAATTCTCACGAAAATCCAGATTTTTACGTTGTCAACACTAACGTCTAGCAAGTTATGCAAGTTATAGACGATCAGATATTAAATTTTATTCAGAACTTTTACATTTAGAACAACTCATGGCCATTCCTATGTGGAACTACATTCTCCAATTTTTAAATTTACTCGTAAACCCCTAAAAATGAAAAATAAGAAACCATACTCACTGTTTACATCCATATTCCACTCATTGGCACTATAAAGGAAGACGCGTTGGAGCATTTTCAACACATAACAAAATGTTATGGCTCCAATGCTTACCCGCCATGAATTGGCTTTAACTTGATATTTTTTATTAAGATTGTGTGTATGTATTTACACAAAATAAATGGTTATGCCCCTGTGTCGCATCAAACCATTTGTTTGTGTAAGAACATACTAACAACCTTTAACCATTACTAAATGCATTACCGTTTTACTATTGAATTCAATTACCGTCAAAAAGTACAAAGAAAGTGGCCAAACAAAGTTTGGTTGACATGTAGACTTTTCCATGGGTTGCACATGCAAATATATCGTAATGTCATAATCCCTATACAATCGAAATTACTCCAATTCAAACGGATATTTGATGCGCTTGAGAAATAATGCATGTAGATAGTATACCAAATTTCAGACTGATCTTAGATTTGAAATCGGAGATATTAAAGAATAAAAAGTGAATACTTATTTTTGCAACCGCAGATATCATTAGCTGAAAGGAAAGATGTATATCCGCAATTATAAAGAAGAGACACAGAGAATCTCCAAAACTGTCAACCATTATGTTTATTAATTATTAGTTATAGAATAGCAGCAAATGTTTTAGCAAAACGTATACAGTCCGTTCTTCAAAGCGTTATAGGTCAAGATAAAGAATGATACCTTAGACATATGCATTTATGTTTTAACATAAGGCAAATGGATGACCTGATTAACTGCACAGATCATTCGACTATTCTTGACTGAAATTAATCAGGGAACAAACCAAGGTCCTTCGAATGACAAAGTCAGAAGTTATGAAACTTATATTGTGAATAATACAAATTAACGTAGTAAACGTTCAGTTGGTATATTTTGGAAATGATAAAAATGGATGATTATTTTTAAGCTGGAATGTAAAATAAGAAACAGGTATATTGGAATATACAAAAACTTTCTTTGGCTGTTAACAGTTAGAGAATATTTACTTTTTGAAATTGTGTATACCAAGCTCAAAACATTGTAATGCCTGATTTAATTATTAAGACTATAAATTCGTGTATACCAAGCTCAAAACATTGTAATGCCTGATTTAATTATTAAGACTATAAATTCGTGTGTTTTCTTTTAATTTCTTTGATAATGGTAAAGAGGTAAGCGTATAAACTGTTCTTGTGAACAAATATGAAGGTGGTCTAGAGATGGAAGAGTGTGGGTCTTATTTGAAAACAATGGCATGGAAATAAACTGAACATGTTTCTGACAAATACAGTCGATGCAAATTATTATCAGTAATATTAGACCTTTGGGAAGATTTTTCTTAGATTCCATATGAATTAAGGCTCTATTAATTAAATCATCTCTTCCTATCAGGACAATGGCCACTCATATTCAAACGAACAGATAATTCAACTACTTAGGTCATCTATCACATTAAACGAACCCCCAAAATACCCAATAGTATTTCCTTTTCAGTGACTTCGCATATGGAAACATCTTATCCATCATCTTCGTATTCTTCAACAAATGCCACAATATCGATAACGTCGTGGCATTCAAATACACGGTCAACTAGTGTTCACCCATCCGATACAACAACACCATCTGTAGAAACAAAATCTACCCCCTCATCTCTTACACCTAATGGTAAGATTTCTTACAAATAATATGTTCGTTTTCATTATCTAGAATGTTTTATATCCGATATAAGTCCAGACGTCCTTATTACTTAGCATATCCCTTTTTATAAATTCCAATGTATTAAGTCTAACAGCATCTTTGTATTGCAATATTGAGAAATGTTGTGACAAGTGTGAGCTACTGCATATATACTTATTTCAACCCCCATTGAACTCGTACGTTAGTGAACTCTTGTTTGACTGACTGTTCCTAGGCCGTAATCGAAGTGTCGTTTGAACCAGTACATTGGTCCTCTTAAAAGGGTACATAACTATTTGAACATTTGTGTTTTGAGCTTGTCCTGTTATTTGCATTGTACAGTCAACAAACGTGTATGCATTTGCTTATCGGAATCAAAACCCCCGTTTTGAAATGAGCACGTGCTAAAATAATAGAACGGGTACAAACTGAGTATAGCGGAACCTTTTGGAGTTCATCTTTGGCAAGGGCATGTGTTTTTAAAGACTTCATGATTATTGTTTGTGTTTCTCTCTTCTTTTTCTTACATGAAATGTTTAGAGTCTAGCATATTCACATCATTAAAAATCCAATATCTACATTTGATGTAAATCTGCATCAGTGTTGATATCTCGTCGGTAGGTAATGGAAAACGTACAAAGGGAAGTTTTTAATTCACGGTCATCAAATGATTGATTTTCTATATTTATTGTTTACGAAAGTGCCTATAAATTATGCGACGGAAAGTTGAGTAAATGAAAATGTGCCTAATAAACGTATGATATTATTACCATTGTGTAAATATAATACCTTTAACAACATTTTAAAACAATTTGTTCTGCTACGCCTTGCGTGATTCTTACTTACCCCGACATGAATAGTTTAAATTTAAAGCAATGGTCAATGCTTAATGTTTGATTTAAATATGATTCAGCTATGAATTAAGCTATGGTTGTTTAGGTTGTATCGATCATTAAGCTGTAGCCCGATAGCCGCTTATCGTAAATCGCAATCTACATAGACAGATCGGCATAACATTTTTAACATTTGTCGAATTAATTTGTAAAAAGAGACCTTAAACATAAACTTAATTAACATGCCCAATGCATTTCATTTGATGCATTTGGTTAAGCGGCCATACAGTGGTAGTAATTAAATACGACTCAGTCATGTTTGAAGATTAGATTTTACCATGGTTTTGATTTAATCAAGTATCAGCATAAAACTCTAAAATTATTTGCGAAGGAATTCATAAGCATGCATATACTATATTTAGGTATTGTTGTTTTATTTTAAACTGAAATGACTCTATTTACGAAACGTAGCAGGCAAAAAGCATTTCAGCGCTTTGATTTTTTAAAAAAAATTCTTAAAGGGTCAGCGCCTGTTGCCGTTATAGCCGGATCTGTCAGTGGTTTGGTCATGGTTGTAATAGCAAGTATTGGACTACTGATCTTTTACAGGTAGATTCCCTTAGTTGCAAAATTTGTATTTCAATGTAAATTTAAAGCTTTCCAGAAATATAAAATTTAAGCATGTTTAAAGGATATCCCGTAGCAATTAAACTTGGAAATAGTGAAGTGATGTATCTCGAAAATAGAGATTAAAGGTAGATTTCCCTGTAAAGGTATGGAACTCTTTAATAAGATATTCGAGAATTTTGTTTTTAAAAAACAACAACACTACTTGTAAAATGAATATTACAACATTTAGCTACAATTACTTTGATGCTTTGTCTGATAATTTGGTGTAACATTTATTTTCAAACTTCAGTAAGGGCATGCACATTTGTTGAACCTAATCATGACATGTTCATGGTCATAGATTCCCAAGCATGGCTATATTTTGAATTGTTTTAATCATTATTTGTGCACTACACAGGTTTCATCCTTAACAAAGGTATTATCACAACAGTCGGAAGTGTTTACATTTCAACTAAAATCCAATATACTTTCACTAAGCTTCCATTTATCATCATGAAAATAAAACAAGTCAACATACTATATATAAACGGATCTCCTCGTTTGCATGTGAATGAAACCTTATGTACGTCAACTGGTGTATATAGGAAGTGGGTTTTGACGCATTATGTGTTTGTACGTTAATTTTATGAAGAAATAATTCATTATACAAGAGATTCGTATAGCAATAACGTTGACAAGAAGTAAAATCGTCAATACATTTAACACATTTTCTTGTTTAAGTTTGGAATCTGAATAAAGAAAATCAGGTCGCTGAGCATACATCTAATTCATTTTGTCATTTTATTCAATTAAACTCTATGATAAGTAAGACCGTATGTTATTTTTGTTATGTGAAAGTATATTTATTTTAAAATAATTTTAGAAAAAGGAAAATTCAGAAAGAAAATAACGACAAGGAAAGAAACAGTAGGATCCATTCAAACCAAGCCTACTACGTGAATGACACCGTTTCATCGTCTAGCAAAGACAGTGGACTTGTCAAGCATAATGACCTTGTGGTAGACGAAATGGTGGACGGCGAATACAACAGATCGCGGCAACACATTCCAGATACCAACACATCACAAGGTAACGCCTACGCTCACATTGGACTATCTACAGCCGTTGATTTTACTTATTCACACATTCCAAAACCTAAAGGCGCGTTGTTTGACAACACTTACTCCCACATAGCTAATGGCAAACCGGTTGAGACATTGGAAACCGAGGACACAAATACAACCTATAACCAATTGGAAGAGTTTTGTTTTAGAAAAAATACAGACAAAAAAGAAGAATCATGTGACGACACATACAACCATGCACAAATGGATCCTACCCATCCTAAGGCAGAAAAGGAAGATCGATATAATACATATTCGCACATTAACCAGGCTGGATTAAACGGACAGAAACCAAACCCTGATAAACAGTGCGCTGATGCGCAGAAACCAACAAAGGCAACTGCCAACTATACTCAGATGAATAAAGAAACAACAATCGCTGCAAAAGGAAAAAAAACATCATCGTGACGCTCAAAATGGCAAAAGTTCTATGACATCTGCTGAAAGTGATAACAAAGCCGAAGTACACACTTATTGTGTTCTGGAACCGAATGCTAACCAGCGTTCTAAACAAGCTGTATACGACTACGCAGTAGTAGCAATGCCAGAGAAAGACCGTACAGAGTTCAAGGTTGTGGACGCGCCGACAGATCCAACGCATGAGTACTTTGTCCTTGAGCATACTAACTGAGCTGTGACATATCAATTATGAATGTTCCGCAAAGACAGTGCAATGCAAATGGATTTATCGCATGTGTAACAAGAAAATCTGAACGGTACTGTAAAGGGAGAACGGGAGATTGCATAAATGAGACGTGTGCTCACTTTAACATCATTAATTGTGTTTGACACTTGTCTATAAACATTATTAGGTTAACAGTTTTGAAAAATGAAGAACGAGAACTAATATTGACATTATATCTACATGTATATCGAAAACAAAATTTACACTTCATATGAGCACATTGTAATGTTTACACATATATGTATTGATGTTACGGCAAAGTTTGTCGATCAAAGTTTGTCGATCAATCAACAAGTTCATGATTTATATACCTAACCAGTTGTACTATTCATATTCACTGCCCTTTCTTTGATAATGCTACTCTTAATATTTACCAAATGTAAACAAACTATAAATACGTTTTAAATAAAGTCCCATAAACTAATACCTGTACAATCACTGGCACATTATTTGGTTAAAAAGTAAGGCTAAAACTGTAAATATCCTATACGAGGGTAACATGAAGTCATGAACACAACGCCCGTTGGTGTAGAAATGCGTTGCTAATAATGCATCCGTGGAGAAAACCAACATTAGTCTAATAATGCATCCGTGGAGAAAACCAACATTAGTCGAATAATGCATCCGTGGAGAAAACCAACATTAGTCTAATAATGCATCCGTGGAGAAAACCAACATTAGTCTAATAATGCATCCGTGGAGAAAACCAACATTAGTCGAAACGCCAAGAGCATGTAAGGGCTTAGAATACTGACGCTTGGAAGGCATGCACAACATGAGCTACAACAGGCCGACTAAAGTAGCCAAGCTAAAATTCGCAGGCAAGTACTGTCAAAGTTCAACTCAAAACACTCTTAAGAATTCACATTTCATAAGCTATATTCGGGAAAAAATAGTATAACTCGTTTGACAAGGACGGTTCTAGCATATGTGAAACACACACTCATGCACATTTAGTATTTCTATCTATTTTTCTTTGCACACGCAATAAATAAGACACATTGACAGCACCGGCTGAATATGCACGAGTACTATGAATAAATGAGTTTCGATAAAGTCTCCAATCCGCCATTTTTATAATAAAAAGATCTAACTTTTTGGGCGTGAATGAAAAGCCTTGGTATTAAATAAGTTTGTGAGTTTACTATGTTTAGAATGTAATACCAACCTTCTCCGATACACAATAAATCGTACTTTAGTTATATTTATTGATTAATAAATAAAAATGCCCACGCAAGAGCACTGGTCAACTTGAAAGGGGTAATATTTTATCTTGTTGACACTATGAAATGCATTTGATATACAGGGGCTGGCGGGTGTAACGATGCTAAGATGAGTGACTGTCAATTACTTAAACAATCAATGAATCGTCGATTTATGTCTTTACTCATAAGGAGGAGATTATACCACGGGGCAATCCATAATAATTTGAAGATGGCCCGTCATTTTGACAGAGCCACCCGTTGTAAACAACCGAACGCATTAAGGAATATTGTACACAGCAGGATGAGGTTGGCTCTTTACTGTGTAGTTTTATTTGCCGGTGAGTGTTTTACCTATATGATAATCAATATAAGTATACCTTCAACAGCTTGAATAAAAAAGAACAGTTTTAAGACAATGTCAACATGTTTTTTTTTTCTTTTTCATTTGAAAGTACTATAAGCCTTATCATGGCAACGGCAGCAGTTATTTCATTCAAAATCAATAATAATAATAATAATAATACTAATAATAATAATAAAAAAATACAAAAATAATCCTTTGTAATGTCCACTGTAACCCTCCGTTTAACCGTATGTTTATTGAAACATGTTCCAGCCAAATCACATGCGACCAATTGCAATGGAAACAGCCAAAACCAGGCGTGTCGTAAGTAATCATTGATTGCGTTCTTCATACAGAAATATTTTCTTTTTGTGAAATAAGGTAAATTGTTTTTATTATTTAAAATACACTTTAAATGTTTTATATGTGCATCCGTAATCCTGTTAGATAAGTAATACATGCAGCATCAAGTGTATATTGCAGCTGAAACGATGATATCTTTGCTGAAAACATGTTTGAAAATTATTCTATTGTACTAATTAAGGTATATTTGAGTGAATATTTCGTTAAACGATTTAAACATTTGGAAAATTGATAAAAAATGGCAAGACCTTGATAATTAAACGCAAAGGAAAATATCTCCGACGCATTATAGTCAAAACTGCATGTTTCAGATGTCAATATTTTCCTGATACTATACTTGTACTTTTCAAAGTGTACTATATTTTACTGCAAGACGTTATATGCCTACTAAAACACATAATTTTAAAGTGACACTCTTATTCAAAATCAATCCATACACATGTATAACAAACAAACAAATTGACTGATAAATCTTAGACTTCTTCCTAAATAACGCATAAATGAAAAATATTAACTACTGATAACAAGATTGTTACCGTGAATTTAGCAGAAAGCGCAAAAATATTAAATGATTGGTGAATGCTAAAATATTAACTGTGATATACTACAGTCTTATACGGTAGAAATACCTTGTTTTATGCTCATTTCCTTTAAAATAAACTCGATCTTCTTTATAAAAATCGCTGTTTTTGACATTTATTCATCCTTTTTGGAATATATAGCAAAACATTATTTTAAATTGTGGTAAATCTTATTTGGGAGTAAGAGTGCATATTTAATGGAGGTTTTCAAACTTTGAACGGTCTAAAACGAAGGCCATGGTTTGAGATGAACTGATCATATATTAAAGTCTACCGGGCTTGTCCCCTGAGTTTCCCTTTTATATTTTTACAATTAAAGCCATCGTGTCTTGGTTTATTGTTATTATCGCTGAAATTAACTATAATAATTTATATCTGTAGACAAGTGTGGTTCCAATCCATGTATAAATGGAGGAACGTGCAGCAACATTGCAGACGATTACACGTGTGATTGTGTGTCCGGATTTACAGGAAAGAGCTGCGAAACAAGTGAGGATGGTTGTACTTTATTACATCAGTCGAGTGTTTGTTTTACTTAAGTAACATACTATAACGTCGGTATAAACTCCAAAAAAGTAATAGTAAATAGCATAGCGCTTAGCAAACAGTACCTGGGCATTGCCCGAAATAGACTGGAGAGATAACTAGAGAAATATTAAACATTTTTAAATGAAATTCCACAAACAGAAATTAAGCTCCTGTTTCTAAAACAAATGCGATACAAGTATATTCAGAATGAAAAATTATCAATGTTGTGTAGTGGAAAATCGGGAATCACCGTTGTATGCGCTAAATTTAGTTTAAACAAAAAGAATCAGTTTTGATGCATTTTTAATTGCGATAAATACATGTAGTTTATTTATTATATATTTATTTTTTTATTTTATTTTTTTTTTGGGGGGGGGGGCTAAAAATGTAAAAAAAAGGTTAAGAGAAGTCATTAGGATATACATACAAACAAAAAAGTTTACATTACTTAATCATAATGGACCTTTCAGGCTCATGTATTTTGAAAAAAAAACTGTGTATGCCTGTGTACAATTTGTACAGTATAACTTTGTTTTGGTTAATATTATAACAGCATAAAGTTAGCGGTACCAGTCGGCGAGTAGTTTTCGGACACTAGTTGTTCTCGGACACTCGCGATTTTCGCCTCAGTTTGGGAGTTACATTCCACTTTAAAATATATTAAATAAAAAAAATCACTTCAGCGCATGTTTCCCGGTTTTGTTGATCATTTAAGGGAGATCCGAGAACTATTTCTGTCGGACTAAAATTTAACTCCTTTTGAGCAGCTCATTCGGAGCCTGTGAGAATGGACTGAAGTTGTTTAATGTCACTTGATTTTGCATAATTTTAACAGAAGAAGAGCTGAAGTTTGTTTTAAACACTGGAATATCATATATCTTTTAAAATAAGGATACTTGATCGATAAAACCTCTAAAGGTGTCCCAGAACTACTCGCCTACTGGTAATTCTGACCGTTATCCAAATGTTCCGTCGTTTCTAGATCAGTGTATACTTGCATTTTAAGCAATTTCGCTATATTTTGTTTAATATACTTATTACTCTTTCATTTAAGATATCAACGAATGTTTGTCTAATCCCTGCCGTAATAACGGCGTGTGCTCCGACCAAGTCAACTCCTATACCTGTGCATGCGCTCCAGGTTATACAGGGGACGATTGTGAAACAGGTAAATCATTTATGGAGATCATGTAAACTTTTAAGTAAATGTGAAACAATATTCTTTTTACACTTTTTACACTTTTTCTGTCCTACTCTTTTCATTAACCATTATAATGCCATTGTTTTAATTCATGTGCAAACGCAATGAAAAGTTCAAGGATCTATGATACTGATTGTGCCTCGAAATACCTCGAAAGTAACCTGTGTCTCAATTCAAAGTCTCAGTTTTTGAGTTTAACCCCGATATGTGTAGGTTTGAGAACACTTTTTTATGTATTCGAATAAATGTAAATTAAAACGACCGACATTACCAACTGTTTATTGCAGAAATAGACGAGTGCTCATCAAATCCCTGCTCTAACAATGGCCAGTGTACCGATCACGTGAACCACTTCACCTGCACATGCGCATTAGGTTATACTGGGACAACATGTGTAACTGGTAAACATTTTCTACATATTAATAAAACAGTATTTCTAGTCCAAACATATATGGCAGTCGATGACAAAGGTATTGCCACTCAAAAATGTTTATTCAGATTACTTCCGGTACACATAACACGAGTATATACCGTTTCAAGATATGGACATGAATGAATGGTTTGTCTGTATGGAGGCTATTCGTTGCCACAAGTCCAGACGTGTATGTGTGTATTTTAAGTATGTGTCATTGATGATTTACCAATTTACATTTTACAACCGCCAACTCATCGGTTGTATGTTAACATTTTACACTGCACATTTTCATTTTTCATTGTACCGATTGGAGTTTTATTCTCGTTGCATCTATTCAACAGACGATTCAGTCGTGTTTATAAAGTTGTGTATGTTAAACACACGTCATTCTGTGAAAGTCACATGCCGAGTTTTACATTGTGGTGTGTAGAAGACATATTTCAGTTCGTAGTTCTACAAAGTACATTGTAAGGTGGTGACTTTTCATTCGCAGTTGAACATGTTTACGAGATGAATTTAATTTTATTTATAGATAGCTCCGCCTTAACCATGTCTTAACTCCGCCTTAACCATGTCTTAACTCCTCCTTACGTCTTTCGGATATTTCCGCTATCACTCGGCTCTATTTAAACCAATTATGGATACTTTGGACCATGGACATTGCGAACCTTATTATGGACATTACGACTCATCTATATTATGACACTATGGACTATGATTTGGAAACAGGATGGATTATAAATTATTTCATGTCGAATAAAATGTTGTAAAATATTACAACATGTTTGTGTCTATATAATAGTAATTAATACGCACATGTGACATGAAATGAGATGTGTGCAAAATGACACTTGACTCAAACACAACAAAATGTAAGTCATTAGCATTAAATTATACTTCAAAAATGAAAAGTCCCATTGTCTTATTTTTCTTTTAAAGCTGCACTCTCACAGATTGACCGTGTTGACAACTATTTTTATTTTTTGTTTTGGAATTAGCCAATTTTTGCGTAAATGTCTAGATACCAGTGGACTGCTGACAAAAGATCAGATACAGTTTTTCAGTTTTACGTTCGCAAATTGATGTTTTATGGCTAAAAGTGATACTACAGTAACGTTTTAAGAAAAATGAAAAATGTCGGCAGTTTTCCAAACAATTTAGATCTGTTTTATTGTGAGTAATCTTATTATTTGTATAGAAAGCATTGCTGCCAAAATCAGCCGAGTCTGGGACAAAAAAAGGTTGTCAAAACTGTCAATCTGTGAGAGTGCAGCTTTAAATTACTATAAACACTATTTTAAATTCTACCATTAGAGGACACTTTCTTGCCTTTTTGCAATGTTTAAGATTGCAAGTAATATTAGATAATTTAAAATTTACGAAGAAAAAAATCTAAATTTTCATTAAGTTGAAATTATTCACTAAGATGCCCCAGAGGTTTCTTACCTGGTAGTTGGAACTGTATGGATAAAATACACTAAGATTACAACTCGTACACTATACTGTAACGAATATTATTTTATAGGTAATTAATAAAGTATTTTAATGATGAAGTCAATTTATTGCTAATAAACAATTATTACTTGCTGCTACCTTTTATACCCCACCCACCCACACTCAACAGTCAGGGCTTTTTTCACATTTAGGTGAAGCGGACCTAGCCCTTTTGGAGGGGAAAAATCTCGCGTTTGTTTTTCTAATCTAAGACTCACGATATCTATTTTTTCATCTTGAAATCCCCCACATGATTGTTATGGTTCACAGTGGCAGATCCCGTAATTCATAACTGGGGGACACAAGTGGGTTGGCGGGCTGTTCTTCCATCCACATGGATATTTTGTTTTAATGATGTATTGAAATTACACGTTTACATCATACATGCTTATTAAGATAGTAAATGTATAACATCAGACAAAACTAGGTGGATATCATTATGATGTCTATCAAAAGTTACGTTTATTAATATGTTTAAAATGTGGGAAGTGGGGTTTAGGGGTACTCCCCCTAGAATATTTTTTTTATATTTTTAGTCTGAATTGGTGCATTATGGCGTAATTAAGTACTTTTTTTCTGAGAAATATTGACAAAAAAATAACCTTTAAGTTTACTTGCGGGCCAACTGGGGGGACACAGGCCCTACAGCCCCCCCCCCCCCACACACACACACACTGAACGACCCGCCCATGGTCCACTTGTAAACTAAATAAATGAACAAGTTTTGCTTGCTTGGGTATATAAGTAAAAAAAAAACTGACAGTGGCAGTATAAATCTGGGTCCGTGAGCCCAGCTCAGATACACCCAACTGCAATTGACTAAATAATATGGTGATTTATAACCCATTTAGGAACATTGATCGTCAAAATAAAATAAAAGATGAAGTTTATTTTAGTTTTTATTGTGAAATAAAGAGAGTACTCGGACTTACAACCGGGAATTTACAGGAGGTAGGCGAAGATGTTATCTCCCTTGCTTGATTCGACGGAAATAAACTAAAAAAAATCTGATTCGTTAGCTCCGCCCATTCACCTTCGTTTCTTTCGGTGACATTTACCATATAAGGTATAGGCGAAATCGTCTATCCTTGTAATTCTGAACTTGTCAATTCACTTTTGTAAACCTGGACTTGTTGGACTGCAAATGTTCATTTTACGAATGCGAGTGTCGACTGTAGGATTGCAGTTTTACATATATGCATGATTCGGCTTTCTAAATTACATCATCATATTGTTAAAGGCAAGTTATACGATCTGTGTTTTTGTGAGTTTATACCGGGTCGATCTGACAAATATACATTTTGACTACTATAATGACAAATGACAAATCAATACGGAAAAACTGACGAATAGAAACAACAAATAGCACGTCTACATTGACAAATGTAAGAGATATTTAGTACGATTACAAAGCACATTGTGGGAATTACACGTCTGGACTTTTGGCAACGAATAGCCTCCATATGTCTGTGCCTTTTGTTTGTGGCGTGTCTCTTGTTCAATGTATGTTAGGCTTTGTGTCTTTTAGCATGGTCTTGTTGGTTTACATTGTATTATGGCATAAACGATATGCACACCTTCGCATTTCTATCAAGTGGTAAGACAAAAGAGGTGGGGCAAGAAGAATGTGTAGTAGGACATTCCCCGCCATTTTAGCTGTCACATCCCGTTTAGTAGTAAGAGCAACAAAATATTGTTTAACTATGGTAAAGAAACCAAAAAACATCATTGCGTAGCTATCCTTAACACTATTGTAGAGATAGATGAATGTTCCTCAAATCCATGTCTACATGAAGGAACGTGTGAGGATCGCTTGAATGGATACTCCTGCCTTTGCCGTACAGGGTTCGTGGGCTACAATTGTGAATCAGGTATTCGGTGTTTTTGTGTACATGTTTTCCATTATGATAAAAAAATAATCTATTAAATATACATACATATGAAGTTCGTGATTAGATTAATAATCCATTGACAAAACTCTTGTAAAATAAGAAAAGTAATTAAATACTATTATAATTGTAATGTTTCATTGATAAAACCTGAGTAATGTATCAAAATACTTTATAAGAAGAGCTCGATACCAGATGGTCCGCGGTAAATACATTATATCCACAAGTATTATGAGGCCGTTTAGCGCATAATGGTCCACCAGTTTACAGTGTGTATATTTATTTAGGGATGGAAACCGGATACCAAATCGGTATCCGGATATTCGTATCAAGTATTCGAATACTATCCGGATACTCGTATCAAATTGTTTTCATAGTAACTTACTATGAAAACAATTTGATACGAGTATCCGGATAGTATTCGTATCAAATTGTTTTCATAGTAAGCATACATGCCATATCCCCCGGTGGGGGAAAAAAATCCCCCGGAATTTCGATCCATCCCCCGGTCTCCCGGCGGGAGATAAAAAATCCCCCGGAATTTATAAGAATTTTTTTTTTTTTTTTTTTTTAGAAATTTTACATCAGGCAATAATGACAAAGTAAGTGAAACCACAGTATGTGAGTGAAACTGAATGCAAAGAAACAACTCCACGAGGGTGAAATGCCTAAAGGAAACTTACAACAAGTGATCAATTAATTAGTAGTAATTATCAAAGGCAAAGAAATATTACTATTTTGGAAGGAAGAAATTAATTGTTTATTCTATTCTCTTATTGTCATCAAGCTGATAGAATTAAGCACATTTTTTTTAAAAGACTTTGGAGGAAGGTAAATTTAATTTAATTGTCTCGAAAACATATTTTTCCAATGACATATTTTGTTCTGCAAGTACATTACAGTATGACATGACAGTGTATCATAAGAATGTGATAAATCATGACATAAAATAATTCTGTATAATGAAAAAGTTAAGAGGTTTTCAAAGCAAACTATATGTGAATACATTTTTTCGTACTTGCGTCTAAAAATACTTTAAAATTTCGCCAACTTAGACCTGCTAAAAAATCCCCCTGAATACAACCAAAATCCCCCTGAATTTTCAGCCTTTTGAACAAATCCCCCTGAATGGTCTCCAGAAAATATGGCATGTATGAGTAAGTAAATTTCCTATTATATGTCACCAACCTGTTATTTGACATAATTGTCCACTTAATTTATAAATCGTCATATGGCAATTTCACTTTTTCATTCATTCTTTCTCAGTCTTAATTAATTATAATGTTATAATCAAAGCTAAACAACTCATTTTACGTCATTAAACTCACGATGAATACCACATAAACACCTCGCGAATTTGATAGTCACTTCGGCCGAGGTGGTTGCTTGGTTACTGCCACGTGCTTTCGAGTTTGTTATTTATCAGTAGGTTTCATGTTAAATGACGCTTTGATTATTTGATAGTCGATTGTAATTTTATTTCATTACATTGTTTGATTTAATGCAATACCTACAATTTCTGCGGTGTTTTGTAATGAAGGATATAATTGCGGAAAAGATAAGAAGACAAAAAGACAATCTGATTTTTCTTTATTTACATGCGTGTACTTTTTTATTTATCAATAAACTAAACATGGATTAATGATCAATCCGTTTAATATCAACTAGTGCCAATTAGTGTAAATTAAGCACATCTGAGATCATAAAACAACACTTGTCTTTGTAAACAAGGTCATAGAACTTCACAGGGTGCTGCACAAGGACACAATATCACGCCTTGTGCAAACACCCAACTAGTCCTTAGCAGACGATTTGTGACACATACCCGCTTCGCGGCAGACACTGTTGATCACCTGAAATATTTCATCTGAAAAGTTTTATAACAATTGCTATGTCTCTGCTAAGCTATTTCATTGAAATTTTAATTCTTAACGAATATTTGAATACCCATTTTGGTATCCGAATACTTGCGTGATATCCGGATATCCGGATACTCGGATATTTGCTTCCATCCCTAATATTTAGCATTGTAAAGTCAAGTGATTAGTACAGATACATATACAGACGTTATTTTTTTTACTTGACTTGGATTTACGTGGTAGACAACCCCAGTATATTTCGAACGGGAAATCTTTTTTTTCTTGCATTTGTATCATCTGATGTCTAGTCCCTTTAAATCCCAAACTATATAACGTTTAAAGCGACGGGAGACACACGTCTTTTCAGAGTAACTAGCCTTTACAATGATATTGATGCATGTTTTTAAGCATACAACTTTGACCATGCAAGCTATTTTATAATACAGTGATGGAAACAACGACATATGACGTTGCGAGTAGTGAACATTCTTCCCATAGTACATCTGAATCAATGCAACATTCAACTTCAAAAAGCACACTGGAAGACATCCAATCTACGTCGATGAAAGAACCTACAACATTTACGACAAAGTCGGCTACACAAACCACGTTGATTGCGTCCCACGAAACGTTATTTCACAGTCGTAGCAGTTCTTCGAAACCATCGCAAGAAACAACAACTCACAAGTCATATCAAACAACTGTTGAAGAAGAACTAACAAAAGAAAGAACAACTCATTCGTCATATCAAACAACATCAATGACATCAGTTAAAGACGACACAACACAACAATCAACAACTCGTCCATCATATCCAATAACAACTATAAAGGAACAAACAGAAGAAACGACATCTCGCCCGCCATATCCAACAACATCGAAAGAGGAACAAACAGAAGAAACGACATCTCGCCCATCATATCCAACAACATCGAAAGAGGAACAAACAGAAAAACCAACATCTCGCCCATCATATCCAACAACATCAAAAGAGGAACAAACGGAGGTAACGACAACTCACCCGTCATATCCAACAACATCTAAAGAGGAACAAACGGAGGTAACGACAACTCACCCGTCATATCCAACAACATCTAAAGAGGAACAAACGGAGGAAACGACAACTCGCCCGTCATATCCCACAACATCTAAAGAGGAACAAACGGAGGGAACGACATCTCACCCGTCATATCCAACAACATCTAAAGAGGAACAAACAGACGAAACGACATCTCGCCCGTCATATCCAACAACATCTAAAGAGGAACAAACAGAGGAAACGACAACTCACCCGTCATATCCAACAACATCTAAAGAGGAACAAACAGAGGTAACGACAACTCACCCATCATATCCAACAACATCTAAAGAGGAACAAACAGAGGAAACGACAACTCACCCGTCATATCCAACAACATCTAAAGAGGAACAAACGGAGGTAACGACAACTCACCCGTCATATCCAACAACGTCTAAAGAGGAACAAACGGAGAAAACGACAACTCACCCGTCATATCTAACAACATTTCAAGAGGAACAAACGGAGGAAACGACAACTCGCCCGTCATATCCCACAACATCTAAAGAGGAACAAACGGAGGAAACGACATCTCGCCCGTCATATCCCACAACATCTAAAGAGGAACAAACGGAGGTAACGACAACTCGCCCGTCATATCCAACAACATCTAAAGAGGAACAAACGGAGGAAACAACAACTCACCCATCATATCCAACAACATCTAAAGAGGAACAAACGGAGGGAACGATATCTCGCCCGTCATATCCAACAACATCTAAATGGGAACAAGCGGGGGAAACAACAATTCACCCACCATATCCAACAACAATTCATCATATCCAACAACATCTAAAGAGGAACAAACGGAGGAAACGACAACTCACCCGTCATATCCAACAACATCTAAAGAGGAACAAACGGAGGGAACGGCAACTCGCCCGTCATATCCAACAACAATTCAAGAGGAACAAACGGAGGAAACGACATCTCGCCCGTCATATCCAACAACATCTAAAGAGGAACAAACAGAGGGAACGACATCTCGCCCGTCATATCCAACAACATCTAAAGAAGAAAAAACGGAGGGAACGACACCTCACCCGTCATATCCAACAACAACAAAAGAGGAAACAACGGAGGGAACGACATCTCGCACACCATATCCCACAACAACAAAAGAGGAAAAAACGGAGGAAACGACAACTCACCCGTCATATCCAACAACATATAAAGTGGAAAAAACGGAGGGAACGACAACTCGCCCGTCATATCCAACAGCATCAAAAGAGGAAAAAAACGGAGGGAACGACAGCTCGCCCGTCATATCCAACAACATCTAAAGAGGAAAAAACGGTGGGAACGACAACTCGCCCGTCATTTCCAATAACATCTAAAGAGGAACAATCGGAGGGAACGACAACTCGTCCGTCGTATTCAACAACATCTAAAGAGGAACAAACGGAGGGAACGACATCTCACCCGGCATACCCAACAACATCTAAGGTGGAAAAAACGGAGGAAACGACAAATCACCAATCATATCCAACAACATTTCAAGAGGAACAGACGGAGGGAACAACAACTCGCCCATCATATCCAACAACATCTCAAGAGGAACAGACGGAGGGAACAACATCTCGCCCGTCATATCCAACAACATCTAAAGAGGAACAAACGGTGGAAACGACAACTCACCCGTCATATCCAACAACATCTAAAGAGGAACAAACGGAGGTAACGACAACTCGCCCGTCATATCCAACAACATCTAAAGAGGAACAAACGGAGGTAACGACAACTCGCCCGTCATATCCCACAACATCTAAAGATGAACAAACGGAGGGAACGACAACTCACCCGTCATATCCATCAACATCTAAAGAGGAACTTACCGAGCAAACAACAACTAATTCGTCTCATCCAACAGAATCAATGACCTCAACAAAGGAAGTCAACAATATTACAACCTTAACCAATCCAACCATCATATGGCAAACAACGACTCCAACAACTCCAAATGTTGACACAAGTACCGGCACTGCAACTACCATATTACCTGTAACAATAACTACATCTTCAATCTTTACTACATCAGAGAGTACGGATTTCAAACCCACGACGACTTATCAGTCAATAGCAGCATCAACAGCTACAGCACATGGCTCAATCATGCACACAAGCACAACAACGGGACAAAACGAACTTTCAGTAACTCAGCAAAACACTACACAATTACAGACAACAATGTCCGAAGGCACAACTCTAAAGGAAATAACGACGAGGATGACAGTGCTCCAAGGTACTTCAGATAATTTCACAGTGAGTGCAACGACCCAGTCAGAGTTAACGACGGAGAACAGTACAGTGACGGGATTTGCAAATTGCACAACAGAAATGTCTGGCGCATCTGCACAAAATAAAGGTACCTACATAATTACAAACAATATGTGTATTTAAGATATGTTTGATTATTATGATACATCTTGCTATATGTCAGCTTATCTATAACTAGTATCAATGGCTATCTAATAAGGTTTGATTCTCGTTGCCCGAGCAATGTGACAGTTCTTGTGAGAAGATAAGAAGCCTGCCTAAATTTTACATTAATCAAAGTTTATGGATATTGATTCAATTTCAAACTATGCAAATTATTACAATTAAGGAAATAAAAGGTTTTGTGTTTTTACTTAAATGAAACGGGGATTTCAGAAAATCCACTTTCATTACGTCACCTGTTGCAATGAAAAAAGCAAACGCGTCTATGCGGTGCTGGTCATGCGAAATAAATCCTTGATCTTATCTTATAAACGTTTATTACAGACGATGGAGAAAGTTTTCCTCTTTGGGCGACAGTCGTATTCGCAGTTTTCGGGGCAACATTAGTTATAGCATTCTTGCTGTTGGTTCTATTAATTAGGTAAATAAAAAATTACTTAATTACTGATCTATTTCCGTAATGCTTACAACACTATCACTGCCATTATTCCTATATCTGTACAAGACCTTTAGATAAGTTCTAATATCACCAGTTACTACGAAGTGATAATGGTTATATCCACAATACTGAGACGTGTTTGCCTGTATATTATTAAGATCTGGCGATGTACGCTCGTTTCAACTTTATATAGTTTTTGATATACCGCGGAATACTTTACGTTGAACGCCCTGTCACTGAACTATTTGTGTGGTTAAAATATATGATCTCCTTTGTCGGACATTACTTGCTTGTGTATGTGTTTACAGGGGCAAGAAGACTAGGGAGAGGACCGAAAATGTCGAGGAGAAGTTCACTTTCAACAGTGGAAGTTTATCTCCATTACAGTTCTACGATCTACGGCACTCGCAACCACGGGGGACAGTTGATACCTTTATACCAAGGACCGACCATCGTTACGATTACAGGAGATATAGTAACAGAAAGCCGAACTTTAATTATTGTTAGATTATTTTACAATCGTATGTGTATATGAGTGATTTGACCGCGGTGACATCTGACTGAAATATGAACGATTGCATATACTATATTTCATTACAAATATGGTTTTGCAAACGATCAAAATAGTTACAACATGAACTATAATTATGTATGTGGAATCATGCAGCTGTATATACGATACATGAGTTTACTTTATACCATATTCGTTGACTTTTCCCACATAGTACTCTCATCTGTCATGACATTTTCCTGGACTATCATTAGTAAAGGTCGCCTCATACAATTATTTCCTAGACCTCATTTGTTGGTTCATTTATATCTTTAACAAAATCAGTACGAACGATAGAATAGAAACTATTTTGTTCCTTTGTTGATTGATTTAATAAATGGACAACAATTGTGTGACAAGACAAAATCATCGAACATTTGCGTGATTTTGCAATACTTGCTATATTGAAGAGGTAATAACTGAGATCCACATAGAGGTAACATGTGTTTCCGTTAAGTAATTATTATAAATTATAAGCATAGCATTTGCTTTCTTTTGTAAATATAACTTTCTTAAAGGAGTTTCGTTGGAATTTTCTGGAATGTGACTTCAGCCTCACTCAGTTAAATAATATGTACCGATAAGTAATGAGTTCAGTTTTTAAGTTGTACTGTGGCAATAGAAGATTGGTAATATGAAAATCCTGTCCAAGGATGTATTGTTAATTCTTTGCCAAGCTTGAAGTTAAACGCATATCTTTCAAAACATTAACATAGAGCTCAATATATCATAAGTATATTAATCACAAAGGTTGAAAGGATTTTTAAAATTACATAATTTTCAATCATGTCCATAATCTGTCAGGGAATAATGGAATCCTTCAAATAAATTCAATTTATTTAGATTAGGAGCTCTAGTAACTGAGCTAACCTGGTAGAGTATTCTTATCCATCAGGGCTTTCAATTGACCCGAGCTCCCGGGTTTTGACACACAAAAATAGAAAAATAACTCGAAATTGACACAACTTACTGTCAATTCTAATGAAAGTGAGAGGAGAACTGCGTAAATCATTGTCAGTGTACAGTAAATTTCTATAACATATTAGTTGTTATTAATTGTTATGCCTTTTATGAAAAATAAAAACAATGTTGCAATATTGACGTTGAATTTTTTTTACTTCCGTAAAAAAGAAAAACGTGAAAACTGAAAGTAAAAGTGAGAAATATGTTGTTGCAACTCAACAATCGTTGGTGCATATAGGATTCTGACAAGGATGCATAGGGTTACATAATGAATACTACATGCATAATACCTGTTTCACTGAACATGCATTAAATAAATAATACATTCATAGGAGTCAGAACATATTTTTCAAGTTTTGACCCCTCGAATTGTTTAACCACCTAAGAGCAGGAAATAAGATGTTTGTAGCAAGTTATTCTATTAAGTTATATTGATCAATTTTCTCCTGACTTGAGATTTTTCTAGAATGAAAAGTGGATTAAAACAGCTGATCTTTATAAAACACTGGATTTTTTGTTATATATATACATGGGTAAAAGTTTTCCGGATTTATCCGGAAATTCCGGATTTTCGTATTCCCGGAGGGTCGAATTTCCAATTCGTCGAGATCCGTTGAGAAAATTGGGGGGGGAGGGGGTTAGGCTGGGACCTTGAAATATATTTTCCATCGCTTATTTGATGCTTCGACGTTTGTATAGATCTGCGATAACTTATGTTATTATTGTCTTATCCGAACACTGCGGTATTTTGAAACGACGCTGTGACGTATTTTTCACGGAAATAGGCGGGAAAACACGACTTGCTGCTCGACTAATCGAATCGATCGGAAGATTAACGTCATTTAGGAGAACCACGAAAGTTTCCATATATGGCAGACGCGGTCCTTAGTCACAATTATATTTTAAAAAAAGGCGCGAGTAGAATTTTGTTTGGTCAGCGATGATATCTAAGCAAGCTTAAATCTCAGTTTCAATCTCAAGAAATTCGAATTGAATCTCTCTCATGAGCTTTCCGTGACAGAAAGCATCAGTTTCCGGGTCATTTCTCCAGAAGTGTGTGTAGATCGTAACCTTTGCAATACGTTATGTGCTATTTTAAGCATTTTCCATATAACGTAATCCTCTACTTCCGATACCGAAAAACTTACAATAGGCCTCTCAAAAATAACCGCAAACTTGCTGAGTTTACTTTCGCAATGACAGAGAGGTAGATTTAGGTCTCAATAGTGGTAGTTTGTGTTCAAAAGCGGTAGAATTTCTAATTTCTTAAATTTTCAGACAAAAACAATGATGGAAACAATGTAAACAAAAACTTGATATTTGTTACTATTTTTAGATTTTCGGAAAATACGCATTAAATACGTCATGGTTGAGACTTGTCAAGTGCCAGTGTTTTTGATTGAGAAACAGAAGAAATATTACCTCTGACTTGTAAAAACAAGTTTATTATCAGAAGTGCTGCTAAAAAAATCAAACCAGACTGCCAAAACAGGTCGGAGTGTAAGTGCAGACGACTGCAGTACTGTATATGTCAAATTTCCCCCCAAAATGTCGTAAAATTTTATACACTGTAGATAATTTATAACACCTTAGTAATGTTGTTTTCTTTATGCTTTGACAGTTTTATTATGTCTTTGATATTTACAAAAATGCTGATTAGTAGGATGCCAATTAACAAGAATGATTAATGGTCTTTTGTACCGTACCGGTAACTTAGCAACGATCTCGGCCGAAGTGCGAAGTGATTTGACAAGTTGCTTATTGCACCATGTTCTTTAAAGTGACAGATTAATATGGTATTTTAGCATGGTTAATTTTGAGGTTTTTAAAATAAAATTAGTAAATCATGATTACTGGCTTGCTTATGCAGGATATTCTCTAGTATGTAGTGTCATATGTATATCACTTATCAGTATACTTATTCATAGTCATATTTGTCTGAAAAACCTTATTCCAATACTCCTTATTATTTAAAATTAAAGCCTGGAAAAGGCATTTCATATCCACTAAAATGGCTATGTTCAAGGAGCTTCCGGGGGCCTCTGGCCCCCTGGACCCCTGGTCAAGACTTCGCCCTGGACCTGACCGGGGGCCCTGCGACCCCAAGCATTTTTCAGGATTTTCAAAATTCTCAACTTTTACCCATGTGTATATGTTTTGGAAAGTATTCAACTAAGTGTAGATAATCATGTACCTTGCAATGCCACCTTACTATGTATGACAGATGACAACTATCATTTATGAAGAAAGACCAAGAATTTACCAAAAAACCCAAACTAAATCAGATCTCAAGAGTCATTGACTCTTGCGTTTTATACTCTGTTGAAAGCCCTGACCATGCACATATAACACATCCCATCATTTATCTTCTGTACTATCCTAGCACTCAATCATTTTACTGCTGGAATCAGTAAATTAACTATGGAGAAAATATTTGCATGATAAAAAGCTCTTAACCCACTACTGCCAGAATGCTATGACAGTGCGTTAGCCATTACCAACTGAGCAAAATCAGATACACTATGTACACTTAGCATACTGGACTTGATCGGATATTCCTTTGCAAAGCATAGCTTTCATAAAACATAATGCCGAAATGAATAAAGTATTACATCTGTTTGTTTTTGACATCAACTGTCCTAAATTCAGATACTAATTTTCAATTATGATTATCAAAATATCGTGGTTGTTAATGGGAAATTATTTACACCAGCAATTTGTTTTATTTCTTGCTTTAGTTTCAGTGAATGCAAATTTTTTGGACATGCTGGACATTTTTTTTTGTCTGATGTCTGTAGTTTATGCAGGACATTTTCATGTCAGTTGGACATTTTTCAGTAAACATTTAAAAACTCAAATTTGTTGTATAGTAGGTTAATTGTATAACAGGATATGACTTCAACTTAATACATTCATTGACATACAAATAAACAGTTCTGACCTGTCACATGATCAATTAGACATCATTTAAATAACAAGGAATAATTGAACAAATGCTGGTTTTGTCTTAATACAAATTCCAATGGTGATTATGAATTGGGACTTCTCAGAGTTTGGACTAAAGATGTCCATTTTGTTGATAGGAGTGTATTGAAGTTGTACATTTTCTGAAAAATCAGACACATGCCAGTTATTTGAAGACAATTGGTTGAATAATAAGTTTTTTAAATATTTTGTTTTAGGTAACCCGACCCTCCCTAATAAAAGCTGCCGACCCTAGTGATTTAAGAAACAACAACAAAATAATTCTTCCCACCATAAACACATTTGGAAGAAAAAATCCCTCTTCCCTACCTAGTAATTTTGGTGATGTTACCCTTTTTATAGCCCCTACAGCTTAACCAAATCATCAAAAATGTTTTGATTTTGGGGAAGGGCTGCATTTAAGGTGGATGTTTTCAATGTTATTGCTGCCTGTGATTGAAATCAGATCATTTTCACTTATTGCATTCACTTCTATGAGATTGTACTTTTCTATGAGATTGTCGCAATCTTTTAAAAAGGCATTGTTACTTTGGCAAGTCCATTTGTTTATATTTAGGAATAGAAAAATAGAATCTCAGTACAAAACAACTTGTACAAGCAGACAGTTTTGACATCATTGTTTTAAGCACCTTCCAACCACTGGCAAGAGTTTTTAAAACTAATAATAAAGTTCAAACATTAAGATGTTAACTTTCATCTCAATGTTGACATTTTTAACTTGTGTTTATATTTTTGAAAAAACTCATCAAAAGCATATTTCTATCATGGTCTAATGAATAAAAATGACCGTTCAAAAATAATTTAGTTTGCATTTTTTATGGGATTTTGTTTGTTGGTTGTATCACATTATTTAATCTTGGGATGAACACATTTCCAGTGCGATGTTTCTGTAGCAGGCAACAAGAAGTGTTACAATCCAATACATCAATTCATTTAAGAAGTCTTTCTTTTTATTTCAAGCCTATACAAGAAAATCATATAAAATAATATTAAATTAAAACAATATATGTATATCTCAAAAGGTGTAGGTGTTCCGTTTCAAGAAAGTTATAGGTATTAAATGGACGATATGACGTGTTAATCCTCTTTTATTTGCCAACCTGTTTTGCTTCATTTATGGCCATCAGGGCAAATCCCAATGATACAATGTGATTTATTACGCCCTTTATTCAACATATGAAAACAGACAAGCGTTGGCCCTCTTCTTAACATTTATATATTCAATCTGTGAGAATGCTTTTATTAAAGTGGAATGTGTTATGGAACCAATTGCTTAAAAGCACTTTAAAAAAAAGTGTACTGAAGATTTGTCCTGTAAAAAAATTTAAAGTTAAAGGCCTTGGACGATTAAAATGTGACCATAATATGACTTTTTCAAGGTGATTAATATCAAGGGCCCATTTTCTCTAAATATCTTAACAGGTTTGTCATATTTACTTGATTCAAGTTACTTAGGTAAGTTGATTTTATAAACTAAAACAAAGTTTTTCATGTTTATCTTAGTGACACTCTTATTCAAAATCATTGTCTTACAAACATAAATTTTGAGTGATAAACCTTTAACTACTTACTAAATAATGCATTTATGAAAAATATTAATTACTGATAAAGATTGTAACCGTGAATTTAATTACTGAGAATGCACAAATATTAAATGATTAGTGAGTGCTATAAGATTTACAGTGATCAACAGGACTCATAAGGTAGAAATATTGTGTTTTCTGCACCTTTCTTTCAAATTAAACACAGTATCCTACACAAGAACCACTGTTTTTGATATGTATTCATCCTTTTGGGTGTATTAATTGTGGTCCATCTTATTTGGGAGTAAGAGTGCATCTTTAAAAATTATTTCCTAAAACAGTGATTTTTTAGGTAATTTTCTGCCTTCTAAAGGCTGTTTCCTCTTGCGAAAAAATGTCCATTTTTCCCAAAATTTTATATATTTTTCCCAATTCGATAAATGCAGATTATGTTAATGAATAAAAAAGCAATGAATTTCTTGAAATATAAACAAAATATTGACAAGACTTACTCTTTCACAGCATAATGTATGCATAAAAAAAGTTAAAACATGTATATTTTTCATTAGATTTGCTAATTTTGCCTAATTTTGTATTTTCGACCTTTTTTCCAATTTGCAAGGCACAAGCAGTAAAAATAATTTTAAAAAAATCACTGTTAAATGGTTTTCTTAAAAGTTTGAAATTACATCAAACAAAGATAGTTACAAGATATTATGGACCAGACCCACAGAGAAACATTCCAAATCTTAGGCCACACCAAATGACTCTTTGTTGGTCAGATTTGCAACTACTTTTCATTAAACTATTTTTCACCAAAATGTTTAACTAAAGAATTTTGAGGTTAAATGCTATTAAAGTATTATATTAAATGCTTTTTTTCAAGCTATGTTGCATCATATAACCCCATTTTTCATTGTATGTTTGCAAAATTCAGACAGATTGAAGCATTGTCAGCAGTTGTATGAAACAAGTACTTCATGAAGGTATTTGCATTTATCCGGACTGTGGAGTGACTATTTAATTCATATTGTATCAGGAACAATAATATTATGCTATTAATTTGCACATCTATCTTGAAATATAAATGTACAAGGATACTGTCCTCTGTCCGTTTTTTTTTATCAAGCACATGTTCTTTATTTCATAACTGACCTTAGAATGTATTATAAGAGATATTTTAGGTAAAGTCAGCAATAAAGAATTGTTTTTTATTGCCTAGTTATGATTTTGGTGTAGTAAGAAAGCCAGTTTTGTCACTGTGGGTGACAGAATGTCCACAAAAATCATCAATAGTGACAGGCAAAGTGCTTTGCTGGTAAGGTGAATGATTGAACCTTTTCTATTTCCTTCTTACATGATGGTCAATATGGTAGATTTGAACTGATTGTATATTTTAAGTAGCCTATGTGCTCAACTTTCTTTTGATCCCCTTGAATTTAAATGGGCAGCATGGAAGCCTACATTTAGCCTGCCTGCATAGTGTAAGACCCATGCAGCAAACTTAGGAGCCTTTATGTAATGTAATTTGTCTCATTAAACTAATATGAAGACAAAGAGTGGATTGGATTAGGAGAATGGTGCAACTGACTTGTTTTCTTCATGAAGTAATACAAAGAAGGGAACCCTGCTTTTAAGATTTGATTGGTTACCAAATAGCAGCCTCAGCTTGTTTCTCTTTTACAGTAAACATGTACATGTTTGACATTACTAGTCCTTAAGAATGTGTTTATTGTTGTTCACAATACAATCATTATATGTGACGCTATAGCTGTGTGCATGTCTTTAATTGCATGAAATTTATGACGACTAAGCATAACACAAAGAGAAGATGTTTAAAGTGACTTATGACAAGTTTTGTCAGAAATCAATTTTTATTATATCACTGGAAATGTGAACAAATGCTAGTTTAAATTATAACCATCATCAATTTTTTTTCTGAAAACTGATTCATTTCGGGTCTGGATTTACACATTTTCAGGTTGTGTTTATAAAAATACATAAAATCACTCAGTCAATATTGTTGCAAACGTAAAATCTTTGAGTGGGTCTCTAATTCTTTCCTTGTATTGAAATAATTAAACTGAACAAAAAAGTCAATTCACAGTGACACTGGGAGCAGTTTTGATTTGATAGAGGCTGTTTGTAAGCCCAACGCTAATGCCCCCTAGGGAGGTGAGAGTGGTGGGAGGTGAGAGTGGTCTAGTGGTATAGGTGTCCTCCTCTCACCCAAGAGGTTGTGGGTTCGATCCCCATCAGGGGTACTTTCTCATGGCCTCTCAAAAAAGGACACAGTACTGGTTTCTGCCCAGGAAACGGACTCGAGAGTGATTCTATAAGCTTAGCTTTCGTCACAATCGAGCTAAAATGAATTTGTATATACTAATGCCCCCTAGCTCAAGCGTTTTGTTCCGCTAAAGGTCTTGAAACTAAGTTGTTTGCTTTTGAATTTGGACTCTCATTCAGATTTAGGCTATCTGCTTAATGTTATGACAACTTAAGAATACAGTATGCTCATCTACGATGATTTTTTACTGATTAAGTTAATCAGTAAAGCCTTATTTACTTTAAAAGTACATCTTTTACTCCATTAAATCTATCATTGAACATACGGTACATGAACATGTATGTGTGCTTTAACCACATTTTGAGATGATAGCTAATTTATTTATTTGGTTCTTAAGCCACACTGTCAAGTAAAACATAACTATCTTTGAAAATGTAAATAAATATTTATTTGGAACAAAATAAATATGACAAACAAAATCAATATGTAAAAGCAAAAACACAAATAAATAGTTCACAAAAAGGCAGTCATGTTAAAATTAATGTCTTTTGTGCTTGTAACCTTGATTCTTCATATTGATAATGTTTCTGTAATGTTGGATGTGATTGGTTCTTCTCCATCCAATGAGAGTCCTCCTCTGTGGTGATGACTTTGTAAGCCTGGATTTGGTTAACAGACAGTTTGCCATGTGGTTCTTACATGAGACTAAGGCACATATAAATAGGCATGCCCATTGCCTGGCAAGTTATCATTTCACGCATACGCTCATTGCCTGAAAAACAGAGAAAAAAATGTGTTTTTTTATTCATTTCATAAAAAATATCAAAATGATACAACTTTTCTTCGGCAAAGTTAAGGTTTCATTTTATACTCCTACTTAGCTGATTCTTAACATTTTTTTTTATAATAGTGATGCTATGAAGTGAACTGAAAAAGAAAGCTTTCTTTTTTTAAAAGTATGTGTCCAAGACTATTATCACAAACAATTGTAACACAATTTTCAACCTCTTTGATCATCAAGAAAAAAACATTTACACTCAGTCTTGCCAAATTGTTAAAATGGACCTTAACACTTTGTGATTGCCATGACTATACGAAAAGAAAACAATAAAAATAATAATGCAAATATGACATAGCACCTACCTCCCATTGCCTGCATCATGAGGATATTTCTCATTCCTCCGCCAGCGCCTAGCAGGGCAGCGAGCCCACCCATACCGCCGGCAGACTGTCCTGCCATCGGGTTCTGTCAAATGTGCAAGAACATTGTTAAGATTATGTTTCAGACTCAAGTAAAAGCAGAAAAATCAATATTTTGCTTTATTTATATAACTCAAGAAAAGTTTATGATGAGAAAACTGTTAGTTATATGCAATGTTTCAGAAAGACAAGTGTGTTTGAGAAATGAAATGAATTATTTTTCTTGCAAAGGTAAGGGCCACTTGTATAAGCCTTTTTTAGAACAAGGCATTAAAGTGTATTATATTTCATAGAATTTTATGAATGTTGCAAAAATGATCAAGCTTCTGCATATCAGAAAAAAATGATCTTGTAAAGCTAATAACTAAATGGGTAAAAAGAATCCTGTTTTGTTAGTGTCCCTATCTGTTTTCAAAAACGTTAAGATAGAAAAGTAATACACAAAATGAAGGACAACCCTCCTGTTTTTAACAAATCTCTTAGTTGTTTGGAGTGAAAAAAACAACACTTTAGCAACAGGAAGATGAATTTTACAAAAGAACGTAAGAAAGTAGCAAAAATTATTCAAAATGTCCGCAATACATAGAAAATGAATTAGAAAAAAGTAATACAAAAAAACAGATATTCAGAAGAAATTCAAGCTTTCATGATTATTTAGAATGATGAAGAAAGTACAAAATGACATATAAAAGATGAAGTATTAAAAAGAAGAAATAAAAAAACTTACACTTTGAGCAGACTGAGCTGTTGCCAAGGCAACCAGGCAAGCCAGAAGAACACAGCAGATAACAGCCTTCATGTTGGTAGAAGATGGAGGTTTTGTGGAAACTAAATCCAAGTTAACACTGCTCAGGCCAAGTTGCAACTGTGACAATAGGTCAGAACTGGCCAGTTTATATAGGTGGGATGGGTGAAAGGTCATAAAAATCACACCAGTCCTGTCAGCTGTTGTCTAAGAACATGCACGGAAATTTGCAAAATTTGTCTGGGTTTGTGCATTATTAGCATAGAATGTATTTGGTTTGACACATAAATCACTCAGGGTGTTGATTAAGATGTAAATATTATTATATGTTGACATTGTTGACAGCTCATTAGTGTTTTCAAAATTGTCAAGTCGTCAAGGATGTGGAACTTTATATATTTGATTGACAGTGACTGTTACTGTATCGTGATCTTGTGTAAGTGCAGGTAACGAGGTAAGCTTCATCCATGGAAATCACTCATATTATTTTCCATTATTTCAGTATTTGATGAAATTTATATTCATGTACAGGGAGAAAGTATATTGTTATTTGTACAACATAATTATCTGTCCTTTCCAAATCTAAAATAGCTGATTTACATTGTCGTTTCAGCACAATTAGCATTGAAAAAACTCTTTAATTTCTTGTCTTGAATTCTTCACAGTAATGTTAAAATGCCTTTTGTACACATATATGGCTTTAATTGGTTTCCTTAAATAAACTATAAACTGAAGTTTTTAACACAATAAATTCTTATTTATTTTCATTGCTTTGTTGAAATGCACATTAGTAAATAGTTATATCTTCTGGAAGTGCAGACTTCTGTATTGCCCAAACAAGTGAAGATTTCAGAATCTTTTCTAGCTGTTGAATCCTTATTCCTCATTAATGTCAGAAGCATGCTTCAATGTCATCTCCAGATGTTAGTAAACAGGACAGGGGGACATAACATCATATCTAGTTGTAGGAACCATGAGAGCTTCTGTGTGTGTGACTCCATTTTCAATTGCAGATATCTGATGATGAGGATGACACCCACCCAAATATTGACACGCCCAGCTTGTTCAGGTGGCGCCACCAGGCTCGGGTTGAGAGGATGGAGGAACAGAAGAAAGAGAAGGAAACCTTTAAGTCCGAGTTGACCAGGTATGGTGACATATTACACTTGTTGAGTTATGTTTTGGCGCTGTGGGCCTATAGAACAGAATGCATATTTTTTAGACTAAATTATTTTTAAGTAGAACATCACCCAGGTTAAGGATGTAATATTTATACTTTCCTAAGAAAACAATTGTTTCTTTTGCATGGTGTTTAGTTCATGTTTTTCTTCGTCAAAAAAATATTTTGCTTTAAAGTTTAATTTCTTCAGGAAGTTTATTTTCTTTGTTTCAGTCACCAGCAGAAAATTCAAGATATGAAACAGAAATTGAAAGAAGCCGAAGAAAAGGTAAGTCTTATGACAGAAGAAACAATGTTAATTAACTAGATTTTATCCACCATTCTCTCTGAAGGATTGCAATTATGCCAAATGGAAAGTAATGGAGAAGTGTTGGCATCTGAATGTATGTCACAAATTGAGCTTCTTGGTCTTTATATTAGTATGGCTTTGTTTCCTTTTCATGACAACATTGTACTCATTGTGCAAATGTCACATTATGTGGATATAATTTACAATCAATTATTACATTTAAATTTGAAACTGTTCAGTTTGAACATTTTATTAACTGGGAAAAACTGAGTTGTGTACCCACTCTTGGGCTCTTGTTGTTTTGAGTGTATACATGTAGGTGTCCTTCAAGGTTCCATTCTCAGACCTTTTCTATTTAATAATTTCTGTCTGTGTAAACAATATTACTTCAAAAATAGTTGAGGAACTGTTGCACCTTCAAGTCCTGGACCATCTTAGAATATACATACTGGCTTTGATATCAGGCTCCAAAATCACAAAAATAATTTCTCAATATTAACTCTTTTTTTCCACCTAACAGCTGACTTCAACATAATGTTTGTTATTTCTTATTTTCTTACATAATGGGTTGATAAGCATAATTGTTCAACATTTGTATTAGAAGAGTTATTGCAGAAAGAAATATACTTGAGTATAATCATCAAATGTTATATGCATTAGTAGCTTTATTTAGATATAATAATAGGACTTCAAACAATCAGAATTGATTTCTGTTTCTTTTTTCTTTTTCTATTATAAACAAGATGTAAATATTAAACTCAATTTAGTCATAACCTTAGTATCATGCTGTTTGGGGCCTGGTAGCTGTGTTCTTATGTATATCACATATCCCTGTGTATACTTGCAGAAGGCTCTTGAGGACCTTGATGCCCTGAAGAAAGAGTTGAAAGAAATGGAGCAACAGGAGACGGAGTTTAGGAGGAAGGAGGATGAGTTGAAGAAGAAAGAACGGGTAAGGCACACAGTAGGGCTAGTTCACATTCATGCCCAACTTGTCGGATCTTTATACCCCACTAAAATGGGGGAGGGGTATATAAATTTGCCCTTGTCCGTCCGGAACTTGTGTCGCTCATACCTCCCAAACTGTATCACCTTCAATCAAGAAACCTTAGTGGAATTGTATTATTGATGAAGCTTTGCACCTGGGTTTTGTTTCCCGCTGCACTCAGTAAAACCAGAGATATAGCCCATGCATTATCAAAATTTGGCATTTCTGGACTTGTGTTGCTCAAAAGTCCAAACCCATATTACCTAGAGCCCTGAAACCTTAAGGGAATGTTTATGGGGTGATGAAGTTTGGACCTTGGGTTTAGTGTCCTGCAGCACCTCGTTAAACCAGAGTTATGCCCCTTGATTTAGCAAAAATTGGCATTTCTAAACTTGTGTTGCTCAAAATCTAATACTATATTACCTAGTCATAAAACCGAGTGATGAAGTCGGAGTTATGGCCCTTACATTTGTAAATATTGGCACTTCTGGCTCTCAAAATTTTATCTCTTTTCATGCTTTGTTTTCAGCTTACACCATGGAATGTAGACACTCTTTGCCATGATGGAAAATCCAAAACCGTGAGTACATAATTATTATGTGAAGTGCATACAGCAGAGGGGATGTTAAAGTGTTCAATCTACTGATATGTGTCATATCACTTAAAACCTTCTTTATACATACATTTTTCTTTGATGTTTGCATATAATAATTTTGATGTCACCTGTCAATCATACACGGTACGACCTACTGTCACAGCTGTACTAACCTGGTTTCGGTGATGTCATAAATCATGCAATTAGTATCAGCTGCACTTTTTATACCCTGTCAAGTAAGAGATGTTTTTAAGGAAGATGCAATTTATCATCAGAGCATGTTCTGAATATTAATGATTTCAGTGTGAGGCAGTGTTGGGAAGGTGGTGACCACATAAACGTACATGTTTACATGCTTTGTCAGTGAATTACTCATTAGTTGAAAGTGAAATGATGGTGCCTTTTTAATTTCAAATAGGATGTTTTTTCTTTTTATTCTTCGACTTAACCCCACCAATAATATTTTTCTTATTCTGTAAAGGAAATAAATGAAACGTTTTGCCTCAATAAATGAATTAGACTAAAAATGGAATTGCCGCTAATTTTGAGTTAAAGAATAAAAAGTATGTATTTCATTAAGTATAGGCAGTATAAAGTGACATAAATACATGGAGAAACATTATCATAACAGGAACATGCTTTTATTTTGAAATACATTTCTTCAATAAAAAAACTGTTTTCATTCCCTTTAAATGATAAGAATCTTGTATGAATAGCAGTTCAAAGAAACAGAAGCTCTTTTAACATTATGTAAACTTCCAGCAGTCAGTACTTTCTATCTTCATCTTTTCCCTTTAGTTATCATGATTTTCAAGTGTGGATTTGTCTGCTTTCTTATTACAGATTATCAACAAATATGAAAAAACAGAGGAAGAACTGACGGAAGATGAAAAGGCTGAAAAACAGGTATAAAAGTAAATTCCAAGGATCATACAGAATGAAGCGATACAAACTACTTTTGAAAAGGGTTCTTTTGTGCACATCAGCTAAATATCTAGTAGATAAAGTCTTCCTTTAGCTCTATTATCAAAGGGTTTTACTAAAAAGTATGTGGCTGTTCTATCTGCAAGCTGCAGTAACACACTTCCATGAGAACTGCTGCATCACTTAATCATCAGCTAAATACATGGTAAAGAGAAAAGAAATTAACAGTTTCATTTTTTGTGATGATTTTAAAAAGGTCTTAGAATAATGTAACAAAAGAAACATTTGAAATAAGTGGTGGAATTATATCCTCACAAAACTGTTCTAAAGGGCACCATACAGTTGGTTGATGCCCTGCCAGTCAGACGTTCTTTTGCCGTTTTTGGTGTGAAGTTCTCCAAATATTCAGTACCTTTAACATGACTTTTACTGATAGCCATTTTGGAATAAGTGGAGCGAACCTTTTCAACTGTTATAGAGATTCAACTCTGATGCTTGGTGCACATTATCACCATGATGTGCAGTAGTGCCCGACATAACTTTCATGACTAACAGCTGACTCATCTTAGAGTTACATGCCCTTACACATGATTTTTACGTTTTTTTGCCATTTTGGACATTGTGGAGTGAACTTATCCCAGAGTTTCAGATATATCACTGCTCTATTTGGTTCCATATTATCATAAAGATTGTTCGTACTGCCAAATATTTCATTATCTAAGGTCATTTTGGCTTAGGGTTATGCCCTTGAATATGATTTATGGCTATATTGGAGATTATTGAGCAAATAACTTTCACAGTTTGAGAGGTATCATTCTTCAAGTTGGTACTTTGTACACATTGCCACCATGATGGCAGTGATACTGTTTGGGGTTTTCTATAACATTCACACCAAAATAGCTGATATAATAGCAAACATTCATGTTTCAACATCTTTTTTGCATATACTTGTCAAAGTGTTAACTGGCGGGTTTTGTACAGATGTTTTATGTTTATGCCTACTGTTAACAGTTACTTGTCAATGCGTTAAAGTTAAGTCATTTTTGTTTATATCTAAATCAAACTTTTACATTAGTTTGATATTCATAAGAGCTTTGTTCCTTTCTAAAACCAGCCAAATCCTACAATGAATCACATTTTTACTTTTTCAGTTGAATTTCAACAAAAACCACAAGGCTGACATGAAAAAGTTTGGAATGTTCAGCAAATATGATGACAGCCAGGAGTTCTTGATGAGCCACCCTGAACTGGCCTGTGAGGAGACGGCTAACTACCTCGTCCTCTGGTGTATTGACCTGGAGATTGAAGAGGTAATTTGTTTTAAATTATGATATATTTTTAGCTCGACTATTCGAAGAATATGGTGAGCTATACTACTCACCCAAGCGTCGCGTCACACCTTGGTTAAGGTTTTGCGTGCAAGCACACATAGGTTAATATCTCAGCAACTTCTTGAGGTTTTGCATTGAGACTTGATACAATGGTACTCAACCATCCAACCTACTTAATTAACCAAGTTAGATAACTCTAGTTTGCATTTAATGTAAATAATTGCCCTTTATTATTCAACTAAGATATTCTGGTTAAGGTTTTGCGAGCAAGCACACAAAGGTTAATATCTCAACAACTACTTGAGGTGTTGCATTAAGACTTTATACAATGGTACTCAACCATCCAACCTACTTAATTAAGCAAGTTAGATAAATCTAGTTTGCATTATATTCAAATAATGGCCCCTTTTTTAGACATTGAAATTCTGGTTAAAGTTTTGCTTGTTACCACTTTTAAGTCAATACCTCAGCGAATACATCATGTATTGCATTGAAACTTTACACACATGCTCCCAACCATTTAACCTTCTTCTTTAATCAAGTAAGATAACTCTATCTTTCATATTAAATAATTGTTTACCCCTTTATTATGTGACTTAATTCTGGTTAAGGTCTTGCATGTTAACACACATAGGATAATATCTCAGCAACGACTTGATGTATTGCATTGAGACTTTATACAAATGGTATTCAACCACCCAACGTAATTGAATAACCAAGTTAGATAACTGTATTTTGCAAATAATGGCCCTTTATTATTAGACTAAAATTTCTGGTTAAAATGTTCCATGTAACCACATTTATGTTAATATCTCAGCACATCATGAATTGCATTGAAATCTAATCTGACAGTGATCCATGCATGTTTCGCCAAAAAAATTCAATCCTTACACTGAAAAGCGGTGGAATAGTCGAGCGCGCTTTCTCTGAGACAGCTCTTGTTAATTTCATTTTATGTTAAGAAGATTTTTTGCAGAACACTTTTGAAACAACCTTCACCGAGCTTGTGTGTTAGATGACTGCCAACTACCCTGTTTTCTGCCACGTTGATCATTAAAGTAAAGAGGAATGTGGTGTTCATTTCTTTTTGTGGATTTGGTAGAAAGGAAAAGCTTTAAACGATTCAAACATCCTTTTATAAATACATGAATAGACTGCTAACTACCATGTTTCCGATGCACTGTTCTGGAAATTGAGAAGATAATGGACATCAAAAACATATTAACAGGGTCACAATAGTAGTATGTGAGTTGATGGCTATCATTTGAATCTTCTGACCTGAAATCATGAAACCTGATGGTGAAATATGGGAGGTAAATTCTTTTCAGGGTGTTTAGCATAAAGAAATTTTGAATGCTTAGTGTGTGTGTACAAATCTATTTAAGTACAGGTAGCCTCTGGTTCATTGACAATCAGATTGAGGAGGTAAGCGGTTGGTTATCTTATGTGAGAAACTCTTTTTTAAACGCATGGAATGTTATACACAGCCAAGTAAGTGCATGATGGTGTATAAGTATAAGAGCTGTTTTTTATGACGCCTTTAATGCAAAGTTATTTTGCATAGTTTATAATCTTTAATTTCTTCTGACTTATGTTTTTTTATTTTTTCAAATCGGTCCAAAAATTCTCCATTCCAGAAACATGCGTTGATGGCACAGGTGGCTCACCAGACCATTGTGATGCAGTTTATCTTGGAGCTAGCCAGGACAATGAAGATTGACCCTCGCGGATGTATTAAACCTTTCTTTACTAGGTGGGACACCAAGGAGTTAGCTTCTTTGTTTTTCAAAATGATAAGAGTTGAGGTGTTGTCATAGACATTATTGTTCAGAAACTTGGCCATTTAGGAAATCTTCAAGATATTTACATGAAACTTATAACACATATCACATATGATAAAATCTATTAGTGAAGGCAAACAATTCTGGCTTAAATGATTGTTGAATTAAGGGTCTTGACCAAATGGGGAAAATTGACATGTGTTGGGATCTGCTTTGTTCCAAAGGAAACAGTCAAGAGTATTGTCAAACCTGTAGTCCAGGTATTGTCATGGTAAGTTGCATCCACCTTGTAGTCATACAAAACCCTGACTATAGCACCATCACTGTTCTTGCTAGTCAAATAAAACTTGAAGCTTATGATAACTAAAAAAATATGCAGATCTTAAGCTTGTCTCTTCACCCAAGATAAAATTGATTGATTATCGAGTATGCCTCTTCTTCAACCTAGAGACAAAAGATGACTTAGTTCCCTTGTTGTGCTCATGTCTGAAAGATGTTACTGATGTAAGTTCAAATATTTCATTGATGCAATTTCTGTAACTTACTGATTCTATAGAAGAGACCTTATATTAACCACTGCTATACTACTAATGTTCCAGAATCAAGCAGGCTCAGAAGGAGTACATGGACGCATTCAATGACGAGCTGAACGGCTTCAAGGAGCGGATACGGACACGGGCAAAACAAAAGATAGAGGAGGCCATCAAAGAACATGAAGAGGTAGGCTGGCAATACAGGGTGATATCATTTGTTTGAAGTTTAGTATTTGGATTGGAGAAATATAAAGTGAGATTGTTGTAATTTATACATTTAAAAATAAAAGACAATGATATGGCTTCAAATGTTAGGTCACTTAAATGGCTTACAGTGTAATGTCATATTGATAGAGAACAATGTAATGTCACTTGAAAGGCAGTGAAAGGATTACAATGTTATGTCACTTAAAAAGATTGCATTGTAATGTCACTAAAAAGGCAGAAAAAGGATTACAATGTTATGTCACTCAAAGGGCTAACAATGTAATGTCACTTAAATGGCTTTAAATGTAATGTCACTGATTCTGATGACCAATGTTTATAGTACTCACTCCTGGCAAATGATGCAGACAGGAGCAGCATGATAGAAAGCCCCGCTCATCTTCATTCAAATCATGCACCATAGTAGCACCATAGTAATAATAACATCAGGATTTGGAAATTTGTGGCTAAATAAAGAAAATGTTAATTACTATATTTTTAATAGAAAGACTTCCCTTGCATAACAGACAAGTGTTTCTTTATTTTTACCGTACCTGGAAATTTCTGTCTTCCCTATTCTGGGTAAGACAACTCTCGTGCCTAAATGCGCCATTTTAGATTAGGGCTATTCCATTTAAACATATAACCCCCGGGGAGAAGGCACTTTTAAATTATGCCACCCCACTACAGAAGCAAATTTACCCTAGATGGCACCAAATTAGGGAAAAAGGGCACCCACCTATATACCATTTAAAAAATTGCCTTCCCTCTGTGGGTTATATGTTTTACTGGAATAACCCTTAATATATAAATGGATAATGATGCTCAATTGATGTTTTAGATGGGGCACAGTCAAAATGATATTGTTAAAAATATATGAAGAAGATTTTTTAAAACCTTAAAACAGTATTGTCTCCGGAAATATATGATGTTAAAATTATAGCTTGTCATGACATTGACATCAGTAAACAACTATGCACACACACTTTACAGTATAAAACAGTATTCCATGTCCAATACTCGTCAAACCTCATGCATATGAAAGATACTATTACTCTATGTTTTGAACAAAAACTGAATAATGTTCCTTGTTTCACAGGAGGAGAGGCAGAAGCGGCTTGGTCCGGGAGGTCTGGATCCTGTGGAGGTGTTTGAGTCTCTGCCTGATGTAAGTAGTGGAGGCGTATGTAACCACTCAGTAGTGTGTCTGTGTGGGTATGACATGTTTGATAGGGATAAATTTCTCATTTTGGGTTTCACATACTCTTGAATAAAGTTGTTTTTTTTGTAGATCATATTTGGATTTTTATGCCCCCACAAAGTGGCGGCATATAGGGTTGCCCTTGTCCGTACGTACGTCTGTCCGTCTGTCTGTCTGTCTGTCTGTCTGTACGTACGTACGTCCCGAAGATTGTTTCCGATCTAATTCTTGAAAACCGTTTGTCCAATCCTCACCAAACTTTAAACACATGTTTGTGACCATAATATCTTGATCAAGTTCGATAGTCATGGAAATCGCTTTAGTCATTTAGGAGTTACGGCCCTTTTTTGCCAAAAATACTTCAAA